>NC_137047.1:37448956-37678956 GCF_032717465.1 Coenobita brevimanus
GGAAAGAATAAAGGAAAGAAAGACAGAAGAGGGAGTGTAAAGTCACCCGTAGGCAGAAGGACAAGGAAAGAATGAAGTAAAGACAGAAGAGGATGGAAGGAAAGAAGGATGGATGAGAGGAAAGGGCAGACACCTGAGAACTGCACTACATTGAGTGAGTGGATGGCGGGCACCTCCACCTACCACTATATATATATATATATATACAGAATATATAAAATATACTCATATCTTCGCTCTACCAGACATGGCACTAGCACTACGTGATCAAGATCTTGTAAATGAGATGCAGAAGCTCCCAAAACGCGTGCGGACAACACTTTGCAATGGCATCAATCGACGCTTTCCCAGCCTACCCCTCACCACTCGTGGCTCCCGGCACCTTGTTCCCAGACACCATCAGGGCTTAACAAAGGGCAAGGTCTCTCGTGCACACACAGAAGATGAGGATAACGACCTTACGCCAGGTACAGTTGGGGTCGGAACTCCACCTGATGGTTAACGTCTTTAACCTCCTGGTATTTCCCCTCTTTTACTCTCTACTGTTCTCTGCTGGTTAATGTCTTGAGCTAAAAGAGGCTTGCTATAATTCTCTGCCTATAGATGATTCTTTTTAATATGATACATCAGGGAGGAAAGTAATGAACATGGAGTAACAGGTGAACACTTATATCTGACTACTGTATATTACTGTATACTGATATGTCATGGTCTTGACAGTAAGCTTTCTTACCTTCTGCTTTCTCCTCTAGCTTTCTTCCACATTTGCTGGTGCTTTCTATCTTTGTTACTTTAAAGTTTCTGTATAGTATTTATTGATCGTACTATGTGATTGATATTGCTGATACTGATATCCTTGATGTAACACCACAGGATCATTGTTTGACCAGTCATTTTGGGGTAAGTAGCAATTAAATTAGCAAAATTTCCAGTATGATATGTCTTGTTACTTTATGATGAATAGAGTTATTGGTTTTATTTTGTATTAGCAGATGACTAGGTGGATGTGTTGTGTGTCTTTGAATCCGAGGCCTGAGGAGGCTAGGTTTACAATAGAAGAGTTGAGAGGAAGGATGGGACTGGAGTGTATTGGTGTTGTGATGAGGAGGGGCGGATTGAGATGGTTGGGGCATGAGGAGAGGATGGGGGATGACAATTGGGTGCAGAAATTGAGAAGTGTGAACAATGGCAGTAGGGTTGTGACAGGCAGATCAAACAAGACCCGAGATGAGGTCATAGAGCGTGACCTCAGGGATAAGGGACAGAAAAGCTGGCTGCCAGAGATCGAGCAGCATTAAGGGCTGTCATTAGGTGACCAAAGCTAATGCATGCAAACGTGCTGGAGCGTATATAAACAAAACGAAACAAGATACCACTGTCCGAGTGATAATATTATCAGTATTAATTTCTGTACTGTATATGCATTATAACTACTTGATAGTTATAAGAAAAACTCTGTTACATTTTATGTGAAATAATATTTTTATGTGCCAGTTGTAGGTACCTAAAGCCAGAGAAATAGTGTGAAGGGGCACTCAAGAGACTTGTAGGATTGTAGATTGTTGATTGAGCAAGTGTGTTTGGGGTCTAGCCACTATGTCTTCTGGCAAAGCATAAGTCTGCATAGGATGTGGCGGCCTTTGATTGCCAGCTTTCTGTGTAGCAGTTGTCACAGCGAGAAGGAAGCTCTTGGGTTCTCCTAACTGATGGGTTCTGAAGATAGTCACACCTAGAGGGCCAGACACTAGGAGGTTTGGGGGAGGTAAAAACCTTTAACCCCTGGCTGTGGCATGGTTTTTAGAAGGCATTTCTGGTAGCTTGTGGCATACTTACCAGAATCTCCCATAATTTTTCAAAGTTGTCCATGATTATTCTTATGTGTAATAAGTGGTCAGACATGGAGTGATACAACCTTTCTCTCATTCAGTGGTCAGTTTAGGCTATTTCTTGCCCCTCTGGATGTTAGTTGCTCAGAATATGCTCTAGTGACCAAAAACAAGGTGTGTTCATCTCATCAGTACACACGAGTGGTGGCACCTCGACTCATACAACTTGTTTCAGTTGCAAGTAAAAAGCTTATTTTTCATGTATATAGATTTTCTTAATTTAAGTACAGTATATCTATTAAAATTTTTGAAATTAAATAGCTACTGTAGACCAGCTTTTCCCAGATCTCGTGCATCATGAACATCCTGTCTGACAGGCATTCTTCAGATTAGGATTTAAATATCAGCATGAATTGTGGTTGAGTCTCATGTGCTGAGTATAGGTGACTGGGAGCCAGTGATGTGATGGTTGATGAAGCATTGTTTTTTTCCCAACTTCTATGATGTGTTTCAAGCTATTGTTGAAATTTGTACAGTTCTGGTGTTTATATAGATGAGATGACAGTCGTGCACTGACTCTGAGCAAAGGAGACTTAACATCACAGATGTAAAATCAGTGCCAGCATGGACTGCCTTATGGTTGTTGGGTCCCTGTCTTAAGTCAGTCTGACCAGAATGTGCATAATATATACATCAGTGCACACCCTTTGATGCACCCAGGAATCAGGGGATCTTGATTCTAATGCAGCTCAGTTGGTCACTAGGGCCAACAGGCTTTTGATACAGGGTCTTTGCTGTTGAGTGATATATGACCTTAATCCTGAGTGAGGGCAGACCAGGTGTCAACTCCTCACAGTGTCATCACATTGTCCTGCTGCCCACACACTCCTGACGTGTCTACAGTCTGCTGACAAAGTAACGGGCATTATAGTCACATGATAACCTTTGTAGCCTGAAGTGATACAACTGAAGTACAGCCACTTACACTGCTGACCATATGCCAGCTCTTGAACACAGCAGTGCTTGATCCCTGTAAGACTGGGATGGGAGTGAAGTTGTTGTTGTTGTTGAGTAACTCCAGTCTCTCCAATCAAACAGACCCATCAACTGCAGGCAAATTTCCACCCCTGTAAGGCTATCCCATGCAATGAACTGATGTTTCCTTACTGCAAACAGCACCTTACTACAGGTAGGTGTGGGGAAAAGTATGGAGGTTTGATTCCTGAGTGGCTGTTGCATTTATACCTCCACCCAGTAAACAGGGGCACCATAGTAGGTTCCACATTGCTCCATTATTTTGTTACCACTGAGCATTGTTAATGATTTCCTGGGTTGCAGGAAAACATTAAGCCTGTCACTCAGTATAGAGCTACTGGAAATGGAGAAGTATACTATAAGTGACAGGATGAGAGGAAGGCAGACATAAAAAAGAATGGTAAAAATGAGGGAAGAAATAGGCGCAATACATCAAGTGACTGGATGATAGTTGTCACCACCTACCACCAGAAGGTGATATGATGAATAGGCTGATGATGTCAGAGGTTGTCATGTCAGAGAGAGGGACATCATATGAGCCTGTGGTCTATCCGTTATTCACAGATAATGTGTCTGCATGGGATATGACAACTCTTTGAGTCTGTGGCAAGCCTCATGCAGTTGAAGAGGGTCAGTGACCTCCAGAATGTTCACAGTTGTTGGTGTTGTACCACCCTAGTGTGTCTGAGCAAGCAGACCTATCAACTTGTACCTTTCCTTCTTGCTGGAAGTTTGCTCTCATTCAGCCTGTCCCAAAGATGGGTGGCCATTCCCAACCCTCTAACTATTGTCCAATTGCTTTAACATACTGTGTCAAAAGTTTTCGAGTCATTCTTAATAGAAAAATTTTAAAGCATCGTTCCTATCACGACTTTCTTTCTGATCATCAGTATGGGTTCTGTCAGGGACGCTTCACTGGAGATCTTCTCACTTACCTTTCAGACTCCTGGTCATCCTCATTTCGGGACTTTGGCGAAAGCTTTGCCATTGCACTTAACATCTCAAAGGCTTTCGATCGAGTCTGGCATAAATCTTTAATTTCCAAACTGACCTCTTATTGTTTCTATCCTTCTCTCTGTGCCTTCATCTCTAGCTTCCTTTCTGGTCGTTCTCTAGCCGCTGTTGTAGACGGCCATCGTTCTTCTCCAAGATCTATTAACAGTGGTGTTCCTAAGGCCTCTGTCCTACCATCAACTCTCTTCCTTTTATTCATCAATTACCTTCTAAGCTGTACATCTAACCCTATCCTCTCATATGCTGATGTTTCCACCCTTCACCTTTTCATTCGGTTCCCGCAACGTCCATCCCAGCAGTTACTTCAACAAACGAGGGATGAGGCTATGGCACACCTAATGTCTGACTTGGCTCATATTTCAGACTGGGGTAAAAATAATCTGGTTGTTTTTAATGCATAAAAGACTCAGTTCTTACACCTATCAACCCACGAAAATCTTCCACAGGTATACCCACAAATGTTTAATAATATTCAGCTTAATCCTGCATCATCCTTGAACATGCTTGGGGTTTCATTCACTCAGGACTTATCTTGGAAAGATCTTATTACATCTCCTGTAAAATCCGCTTCCAAGAGATTGGGTGTGCTAGGCCGAATCCGTTCCTTCTTTATCCCTGCACAATTGTTGACTCTATACACGGGTTTTATCCTCCCCTGAGTGGAGTACAGCTCTCATGTGTGGGGAGGCTCCCCACATACAGCTCTTCTCAATGGGGTGGAGTCAAAGGCTTTTCGTCTCATTAACTCTCCTCCTCTTACTGACTCCCTTCAACCTCTGTCTCTTCGCCGCACTGTTGCATCTTTATCTCTTTTCTATTGCTGTTTCAGTGGTCACTGCACCTCTGAACTGTCTGCAATGCATTCCTCCACCTCTGTGACGGGTGCGTAGCACCCATCTAGCAGCAAACTCTCGTCCCTTTTCTGTCCAACTCTCTAATGCAGTTGACCATAACTCCCAGTCCTTCATTTATGCAACAGGTCAACTCTGGAACTGTCTCCCTCTGTCTGTATTTCCTGCTTCCTGTGATGTCCAGTCTTTCAAACGCAGTGTGTCCAGGCATCTCGAAATGATCGGATCGAATTTGGTTCTCTGTTGTATTTTGTTTTTCTCTTAGAAGGAACAATAATTGTGGGCTCACAGCCTTTGGTTCCTTCTTCCTAGCATAAAAAAAAAAGAAAAAAAAAACACACACACACACACACACACACACACACACACACACACACACACACAGGCAAGCAACTGCCCCTGCGAGGCCATCCCATGCAGTGAATTGACGTTCACTTGCAGCTGACAGCATCTCACCACAGTGAGGTACAGGGATTAATGAGGAAGTTTGGTTCCTGGATGGATGCCACATTTGCCTCTCCACCCAGGGACACCATAGCAGGCTCCACGTGACCCTGCAACTTTGTTTTATGGTTAGGACCCATTGTAAATGGTTTCCCAAGTTACAAGAAACCATATGGCTTGCCACTCAGTGTAGAATCATCTTAATTGGAAGGAAGAGTAATACAGTAAATAGTGACAGGATGGATGGGAGGAACAGGAAGAGAGGACAGACACAGAACAAGAATGCTAACCATGAAGGAAGAAGTAGACAACACAACATCAGGAGAGTGGATGATGTGGATTTTTCCCATAAGATTGTTAAGAAATAGGGAGGTTAGGTGGATGATGTGCATTTTTTTCCCGTAAGATTGTTAACAAATTGGGGGGTTAGGTTCCTGACCACCTTTGTCATTCAAAAAATTTTAAATAATGATGGAATAAATACCAGTATTTATCATTTTACACCTTTTACTTATTAAAATGAAGGAATGTTTTTAATCTGTTTTATTTCTAACAATAATGAGGGGAAAAACACAGTACATAGTGTAATACATCAGAATACTCTCTCTCTCTCTCACACACACACACACGAGAGATATGGCGGTAGTGTATGTTCCCCCTAAGACGAGAGCATGGAATGATGACGAACACCAAGAGATGTTGTCAGATATGGCTAGTTATTTACAAAAAATAATTGTGAAAAGCAGCAATATAATTTTGGTGGGTGACTTTAACTAAAGAGGTGAGCTGGGAGGAATGGGACTCAGGATGCAACGAGGATTCGTGGGCCACTATGTTATTAAATATAATAATGAATAATGTGCGCAATGGGTCAAAGAAGAGACACGGTTCTGAGGTGAGGACACACCAGCAAGGTTAGATTTACTGTTTACCAAAGAACCCGATGTAATAGAATCATTAAAATAATTCTGTCCTATAGGAAAAAGTGATCATGTGGTCATTGAATTCCAGATGATAATAGGGAACGTTGAGCCAAGAGACGAGCTTCATAGACAGGGAAGATACAACTTTGGGAAAGCAAATTTTACAGGATTGAGAAAGTTTTTTGAAAATGCGGATTGGAGAAAATTCAGAAAAACAAGAGAGATACAGAGGAAGTGAGATATCTTTCTAGACCTCTATAATTTGGGAGTGGAAAATTTTATACCAAGAGTAAGAGGGAAAGAAAACAGGAAAAAGGAGTGGTTTAATAGAAAGATTGGGAAGGTATGAGCTAGAGCAGATGGAAGGGGTGGAAGACGTATGTAAGATATTCACGGAAGAGATAAGCGCAGCGTGTGAGGTGGTTTGTGGAGTGAGGAGGAGATGCAAGGGTGTGCAAGGGACAGCATGGTGGAATGATGAGGTGAAACGAGCTGTGGAACAAAAGAATAAGGCATATGGTGAATGGTTGGCGAGTAGAGGTAGGGGAGAAGATGAGAGAGAGAAGAGAGAGGTATATGTGAGCAGGAGAAGGGAGGTTAAGAGACTGGTGAAGGAGAGTAAGAAGAAAGTGGATGAAGAGTTTGGGAGGAATCTGAGTGTGAAATGGAGGGAGAGTAAGAAATTGTTTTGGAAGGAGGTAAAGAAAGTAAGGATGTGTGAAAGGGGAAATAGTAGGGGAGTGAAAGATAGGAATAATAGATTGTTGGTAGAGAAGAGAGAGAAATTGAGGAGATGGAAGGAGCACTTTGAGGATTTGTTGAATGTAGAGAGTGAGAGCAGTGTGAGTATAAGTGGTTGGGGAATGGCTGGGAGAAGAAGAGATGAGAGGAGGGAGGAAGAGATCAGTAGGTCGGAAGTAGTGGAAGCGATGAAGAAGATTAAGCTGGGAAAGGCCCCAGGAATTGATGGAGTATGTGGTGAAATGCTTAGGTATGGGGGTGAGATTGTTGTGGAGTGGATATGGAAGTTGTGTAGATTGGCTTGGGAAGAGGGAAGGGTTCCAGAGGACTGGAAATCAGGTATAATTGTTCCTCTGTACAAAGGAAAAGGGGAGAGAGAAGTATGTGGTAACCATAGGGGTATTTGCCTTCTTAGTGTGACTGGTAAAATATATGGTAGAATACTCATTGATAGGGTTAGGCATATGACAGAGGAGCTAGTTGGAGAAGAACAAGGGGGATTTAGGAAGGGAAAAGGGTGTGTAGATCAGATATTTGTTCTAAGATGTTTAGTGGAGAAGTATCTAGAGAAGGGAAGGAAAGTGTACGCTGCCTTCATGGACTTGGAGAAAGCTTATGACAGAATAGATAGGAAAGGTATGTGGAAGGTATTAAGAATATATGGAGTGGAGGGGAAATTGTTGAGTGCTGTGAAGAGTATGTACGAGGGAGCTAGGGCTACGGTGCGAGTGGATGGTGAGCTGAGTGAGTTCTTTGATCTCAATGTGGGACTGAAACAGGGGTGTGTAATGTCTCCATGGCTGTTTAATATATATATGGATGGGGTTGTAAAGGAGGTACAAGGTAGGGCAGTGGATGTGGGGGTGGCCCTAACGAATGAGGGTGAGATTTGGAAGCTTCCGGTGTTGCTGTTTGCTGATGATACAGTATTGTTGAGTGAAGATGAATGGGAGTTGCAAGGTTTGGTGAATGAAATTGGGACAGTGTGTAGGAGGAGGAAGCTGAAAGTTAATGTAAACAAAAGTAAAGTTATGGTGTTTGAGAGGAATGAAGTCACAGAGTGTGCAGTGAGGTTGGATGGTGAGGATATGGAGAATGTGAGTGCATTCAAGTACTTGGGTAGGGTGATGAGTAAGGATGGAACTTTGGGGGATGAAGTGCGTGAAAGGGTACAGCAGGGAAGGAAGGTTGTAGGCATGCTGAAAGCAGTGATAAGAAATAGGGAAGTGAGTATGGAAGTTAAGAAGTCTCTGCATGATGGTATTGTGATCCCTACCCTGACGTATGGAAGCGAGGCGTGGACCTTGCAAGAGGGGAACAAGTCAAGAGTGAGAGCAGTGGAAATGAGTTACTTGAGAGGAGCATGTGGAGTGACATGGAGGGACAGGTTGACGAATGAAGAAGTGAAGGAACGTTGTGGGGTAGATGTGGATGTGGTTGAAAAGATTAGGAGAAATACACTGAGGTGGTTTGGACATGTGGAGAGGATGGAGAGTGAAAGACTGACTAAGAGGGTGTATGTGGGTGAGGTGGAGGGAGGGAGAGGGAGGGGTAGACCGAGGATGAGGTGGAGGGATGGAGTTGAGAGGTATATGAGGGAGGGGGGGGTGAGTTGGGGGGAGGGGAGTCAAATGGTGGGTGACAGAGTGACTTGGAGGCGTTTTGTCTGCGGCCACCCTTTGCGGGATTAGGGCGTCGGGCTATAGATAGATAGATAGATGATAGCAAAAAAAGAGAGAGATAAGGCGTGGAAAAACTGGAGAAAGAGTGGTAACAACAGAACAAAGGAAGAATATAAAAGATTTGGAAATGAATACACAAGAATACGTAGAGAAGAAGAAAGGAATTTTGAAAAAGGTATGATAGACAAATGCAAGGATGAACCCAAACTGTTTTATAGATTTGTTAATGGCAAACTGAAACAAAAGGAAGGAATCACCAAACTGAAAGGAAAAGGAGAGGTCTATAAAGATGCAGCAGTACAAGCAGAAATAATGAACAAATGTTTCCAATCGGTTTTCACTAATGAAAAAGAGTTTGTGGAAAGGGAGAGAGTGATTAGAAATGTACCAGTGATAAAAGATATAAAAGTGGAGGTACAGGAAGTGTATAATTTACTGGAAACTCAAGATGTAAGGAAAGCCCCAGGACCTGATGGAATTTCTAATTGGGTACTGAAGGAATGCAGAGAACAACTGGTGGATAAAATTCACAGTTTAATCGTGTGTTCTCTGGAAGAGGGGAAAGTGCCACAAGAATGGAAGAGGGCAAATGTGGTACCAATTTATAAGGGAGGAAACAGGGAAGAACCCCTGAATTATAGACCAGTGTCTCTAACCAGCATGTTCACAAAATTGTGTGAGAGAATCCTGAAAGACAGATGGATAAAATATCTAGAAGAGATGAATATTTTGACAATGTCAGTTTGGATTCAGAAGTGGAAGGTCATGTGTTTCAAACTTGTTGAGCTTTTACTCAAGAGCGATTGACATGGTACAGGAGAGAGATGGTTGGGTGGATTGTGTGTACTTAGACTTAGAGAAGGCCTGTGACAAGGTACCTCATAAGAGACTAATGTAGAAACAAGAATATATAGGAGGACTGAAGGGGAAACTCCTGGAATGGATGAGAGACAGGCAAATGAGGACAGTAATAAAGGATAGGATGTCTGGATGGAGGGAAGTAACAAGTGGAGTCCCTCAAGGCTCGGTGTTGGCGCCAGTAATGTTCCTGATTTACGTAAATGATATGGTAGATGGAGTGAACAGTTATGCAAGTCTGTTTGCTGATGATGTAAAGATCTTGAGAAAGGTAGAGGTTGAGGAGGATTGTAAAATGTTGCAGGAGGATTTGGATAGGATACATGATTGGAGCCGGACTTGGGAAATGAAATTTAATGTAAAGAAATGTAAAATATTGGAAATGGGTAAAAGTACCAGGAGGCCATCACAGAATTATTTGTTAGGTAATGAATTAATCACAAAAATGAGAGAAGAGAAAGATTTGGGAGTGCTGGTCCGAGATAGTTTGCCACCAGAAAAGCACATTATCAAGATAGTTGGAGAGACTTATAAACTCTTGACTAACATAGGACTGACCAAACGTTGACGACCAAGGACCGGACAAAGGACATTGCAATTGGAACGTGGAATGTAAGGGGAGCAAATGATGAGGTGAAAGAGAGAGAGATTGTCCAGGTGCTTGAGGATGCGAAAGTGGATGTATGTGGAATAACTGAAACAAAATGGAGAGGAGAAAGTGTGATAGAATGGGAGTATGGATGGAGTATATGTGCAGGAGTAGGTGAGAATGAGAGGGCAAAGGAAGGAGTATGTATAGTTGTGAGTAAAAGATGGAAGAGGAGCATAAGACAGTATGGATCAGTTGGATCAAGGATTGTGTGGGTAAAGTTGAAAGTTGGAATACAAATGTGGGCGATTTTGTGTGTGTATGCGCCAACGCAAGATCGTGCTAGAAGAGTGAGAGAAGAGTTCTGGACAAATGTAGAAGTGTGCATGGAAAAGTTTGGAAGGAATGATAGAGTGTTTTTGATTGGCGATATGAATGGTAAAGTTGGGAATGTGAAGGTGGATGGAATAGCTGGTGAGTGGGGTGTGCCTGCTGAGATAGATGAGAATGGGAGTGCGCTAGTGGACATTTGTGCTGGGAGGGGGTTGGTGATAGCCAATACCCTCTTCAGGCATAAAATGATCCACAGGTATACATGGCGAGTGATGAGAAGGGTGGGTGGTGAATTGAGTGAAAGGAAGGCAATGATTGATTATGTGTGTGTGGATGAAAGGATGCGAAGATGTATATTGGATGCAAGAGTTTATAGAGGTTGGGGGAGTGGACTTTCTGACCACTACTTGGTGGTGGCCAGAGTTAAAGTTCAAGTAAGATGGAGGAATAGAAGAAGGGAAAGACGAGAGGAAGGAGTAGTTGCAAGGAGAGTGGAAAGGTTACAAGAGGATGAGAAAAAGGCAGAGTATAAGAGAGAAGTGGAGGAACGATTGGGCAAATATGAGTTGGAGCAGATGGGGGACGTGGAAGGTGTGTGTAGAATATTTACAGAAGAAATATGTGCAGCATGTGATGTGGTGTGTGGAAGGAAGAGAAGACGGAGGGGGGTGCAAGGAACAGCGTGGTGGACTGAAGAGGTGAAACGGGCTGTGGCACAAAAGAAGAAAGCATACAATGAATGGATGAGAAATAGGGGCGTGGAAGAAGTTGAGAGGCGGAAGAGAGAGTTATATGTAGAAAGAAAGAGAGAGGTGAAAAGATTAGTAAGAGAGGGTAAGAAGAGAGTGGTTGAGGAATTTGGAAGGAATTTGAGTGTAAAGTGGAGGGACTGTAAGAAAATGTTCTGGAAAGAGGTGAAAAGAGTAAGACAGGGTGGAAGTGAAGTTAGCAGGAGAATGAAAGATAAAAATGGTAGATTACTAGTGGAGAAAGGAGAAAAAGTGAGCAGATGGAGAGAACACTTTAAGGAATTGTTGAACGTGGAGGATGGAAGTAATGCGAGTATAAGTGGCTGGGGAATGGCTGGAAGAAGGAGGGAGGTGAGAAGACAGGAAGAAATCAGTAGGATAGAAGTTGTGGAAGCAATGAAGGAAGTTATATCAGGGAAAGCCCCAGGAATTGATGGAGTGTGTGGTGAAATGCTGAAGCATGGGGGAGAGATAGTAGTAGAATGGATGTGGAAGATGTGCAGATTGGCCTGGGAGGAAGGTAGAGTCCCGGAGGATTGGAAGTCAGGTATAATTATTCCCTTGTACAAAGGAAAAGGGGGAAAAAGAAGTGTGTGGTAATCACAGGGGCATTTGTCTTCTTAGTATAATAGGAAAAGTGTATGGTAGGATACTTATCGACAGAGTTAGAGAAAGAACAGAGAAATTAGTTGGAGAAGAACAGGGAGGCTTTAGGAAGGGAAGAGGTTGTGTAGATCAGATATTCATTCTCAGATCTTTAGTGGAAAAGTTTCTAGAGAAGGGAAAGAAGTTGTATGCGGCTTTCATGGATTTGGAGAAAGCATATGACAGGGTGGATAGACTAGGATTGTGGAAAGTGTTAAGAATATATGGTATAGATGGGAAGTTGTTGAATGCTGTGAAGAGTATGTACGATGGTGCGAAGGCTGCAGTGCGTGTGGATGGTGAACTAAGTGAATTTTTCTCTTTGAAAGTTGGGTTGAAACAGGGATGTGTCATGTCTCCATGGTTGTTCAATCTGTACATGGATGGGGTAATAAAAGAGGTACAAGGTAGGGTAGTGGATGTTGGAGTGGCCCTGATGAGAGAGGATAGTGTTTGGAAACTCCCTGTACTGTTGTTTGCAGATGATACCGTGTTTTTGAGTGAAGATGAAGGGGAGCTGCAAGGCTTGGTGGATGAGTTTGAGAGAGTGTGTAACAAACGGAATCTAAAGGTGAATGTAGGGAAGAGTAAAGTGATGGTCTTTGAGAGAGGTGAAGTCAGTGAATGTACAGCGAGGTTGGATGGTGAGGAATTGGAAAATGTGAGTACGTTTAAGTACTTGAGTAGTGTGATGAGTAAGGATGGAGGTTTGGAGGGTGAAGTGCTTGAAAGGGTACAGCAGGGAAGAAAGGTTGCTGGTTCTTTGAAAGCAGTGATAAGAAACAGGGAAGTGAGCATGGAAGTGAAAAAGTTACTACGTGACAGTATTGTGATACCAACTCTAACGTACGGAAGTGAAGCTTGAACGTTGTTGGAAGGACACAAGTTAAGAGTGAGAGCCGTGGAAATGAGTTATTTAAGAGGAGCCTGTGGAGTCACATGGAGAGACAGGCTGACGAATGAGGATATAAAGGAGCGTTGTGGTGTGGATGTGGATGTGATAGGAAGCGTTATGAGGAACACACTGAGGTGGTTTGGCCATGTGGAGAGGATGGAGGGTGAAAGACTGACGAACAGAGTGTATGTGAGTGAGGTGGAGGGGGAAAGAGGGAGGGGGAGGCCGAGGATGAGATGGAGAGATGGGGTGGAGAGGTATATGAGAGAGGGGGGTGTGAGTTGGGAGCAGGGGAGTGAAATGGCGGGGGACAGGGCGACTTGAAGGCGATTTGTTTGTGGCCACCCCAAACGGGATTGAGGCGTCTGGCAATAGATAGATAGACTAACATAAGAGTAGCATTTCATTATACGGATGAGGAGATGATGAAAAAATTGGTAGTGGCCATGATCCGCCCCAGGTTAGAATATGCAACAGTAGTGTGGCCCCAACACAAAAAGAAAGATATAAACAAGATTGAGAGAATACAAAGAACGCAACCAAGATGGTCCCCAGTCTGGCAGATCTGCCATACAGAGAGAGGCTGGAAAAGCTGGATTTGCCTTCCTGAGAGGAAAGGAGAAAGAGGGGAGACATAATTGCAGTATTCAGGACCATGGTGGGAGTAGATAAAATTGACAAAGAAAATCTGTTTTTATGGGATAAGAGAGCAACAAGAGGACACATAATGAAATTGAAAAAGTCAAGCTGCTTGAAGGATATCAAGAAATATAGCTTTCCTTACAGAAGTATAGACTTATGGAATAGCCTGGACAAAGTGATCGTCCAGTCTAAAAACTTAAACGAGTTTAAAGCTAAATTTGACTTATTGAGAAACAGCAACGGGAACCCACGAGCATAGCACATTTCGTGTGTATCACAATTAGGTATATTAGGTAAATACATAAGTACTTGGAACGACTAGGACGAAAAGGCTGTGCAGGAGAAAAACATTCATGTGTGTAAAGGTAGATTAGATAAATGTGGAAATGGAGACAGGACAACACGAGCATTGCTCAATTCCTGTATACTACAAATAGGTAAAAACACACCACAAATTATATACAAAGATCACGCACTTACATAAACACTCGCTCATTCTGGTTGGTGAGCACATGACTGCGCTTGACATGGGTAGTAGTAGGGGTCTTGGTTGGTGTCACGGTGGTGCTGTAGTATTGCACGTGATCAAACAGATATGCAGACAGATGAAGAGATACCTGATCAGCTGAGCAGAGCGAGAGAGACTGAGGCAGCTCAGCCGGTCTGTCTTGCGGCACACAGTTTGAATTGTCAAAATGGCGGGGATAACCATGTCGAACAACGAAAAAGGATATAGATTTGTAAATGTCAAAACAACAGATTATCAAATAACGATCGGTCAGAAAACAAGGGTTTCTTGTATTGTTTTTTTTGGACTGTTTGCAGGGACCTCTGAAAACATATGAAATATATACATGATCATCAAATACACACTTCAGATGATGTGGGTTATTGTTTTACTTACTGGAAATGCATAGAAGTATAGCTGAATAGTTGCAGGCAGGTACATCAAAGTCCAAGAGCAAGTCCAAACCAGATAAATCCATCGATGAAGCTCAGAGAAAAAAATCCACTTGATTCACGTAGTTTTCACTCATTTCACTCAACAGCAACTTAATGTAATTCACTTAATTTTCACTCAATACACTTCAGTTTATTACTTCACTTAAAATTAACTGCTGCCTTGAAAAATTAGGAGTATTGAGATATTCGGATTATTGGTGGTCGGATTAAAAGACTTTTACTGTATATACTGAACATACACCATAGACCATCGTTTTCATGGACCTTGATAGACTGGATATTGGATTTAGTGGACACCATGAAGCCCCCCACCCCCCTAACAGTGTCGAACATACCAAATCCGTCTACCTATCTGTAGTGTTCAGTGCAATTCCTGCAAGAACTGGACCCATTACACCTGCACAGCACTTGCATCCAGAAAACATTACACAGACACCTGGACCTGCTCCTTATGCTCCATACCCCCACCCACCAACCCCCCTACCAATTCTACTCCTACTTCTTTCACACCTTCACAGCCAAACCCACTGATCCTTCCCACACCATCCAGTCCCCCAACTCCTCCCATTCCAACCCATCCTAATCCACCTCAACCCTTCCCTCCATCACAACCTCCTCCTACCCCTTCCTCTCCACCCACACCACCTCCCCCCCTGTGCTGCAGCAGACAACACACATCGCACACACAACATAAACATCCTTCAGTTAAACATAGATGGCATAAACACCAAAAAACAAGAACTCACACAATTCATCAAACAACAGAACATGCACATTGCCATCTTACAAGAAACAAAACGACACAGAGCACAGAAAACAGTGACATTTCTTAACTTCAACACCATTCGACAAGACCGGGCCGACAGCGGTGGCGGTGGATTCATCACCCTGGTACAGAAATCCATCAACTTTGCAGATACCAGTGCACACACAATGTCACTTCTCCCCCCACGACACCACAACAGAAATACAATCAGTTAAAATACGCACTGGTAACAAATCACACATAACAATCGCTAACACATACATTCCCCCCCAGTCGTCCCCCACAGTACCACACACGTACTCTCCACAGATACACCACATCACTAACATACCCATCATCCTGGGTGGTGATTTCAACGCCAAGTTGTCAGCCTGGCATGTCAACAACCCTGACACAGACAGAGGGCTGGTACTACAATCCCAGATAGCTCATCTTTTCATACTGAACAATGTAGACCAACATACCCATATCCCACACCAAGCCCTCTTCCTCCCATCATCTCCAGACATCACCTTCTGCTCCCCAAACCTCGCCCCCACTACATCATGGAGAGTGGTCAAAACCCAAGGTTCTGATCACCTCCCAGTCATCATCACTACCAAAACCAGAATCACCCCAGCTGGCCACAAACACACATACACTAATTATGAGAGAGCCAACTGGGAGGCCTTTGTAACTGAAACAGAACAACATTTCGAAACACTAAACAGTACACCCATCACAAACATCAACACCACTGTGCACACTTTCAATACAATTATACAAAACACAGACAAAAGACACATCCCTAGAGGCAACAGAAAGAGACACAACCCCAACTTCACACCAGAAATTTAAGGCCTCATCAGACAACGGGACACACTGCGACACTCCCCAACACCCCATACACAAGACACTGTACAACAAATACAAGAACTCAACACTCAGATAAGCAGTAAAATATCAGAACAGCAAACACTAAACTGGAAAAATTACCTCCAAACACTTGACCACAAAGCAAACATCAGCAAACTCTACAAAACCTAAACAGCATCACACTTTCCAACAGCAACACCACACAATCACTTACTGCCATCACAACAACAGACACCATACCCTCAAACAAACAACAAGCAAACACTCTCATCAATCACTTTTCACAAGTCAGCCATCTAAACCCCCATCCCGAAGACTGACGTATCATCCGACGTAAGAGACAGTTCCCCACAGACCCAGACTACGCACCTTTCACTTACAACCAGACGAAGCACATCATTAACAACCTCAAGCACTCATCTGCCTGTGGACCAGACAACGTAAGCAACATTCACTTTAAACACCTAGGACCACAAGGCACACAAGCATTCACCAACATATCAAACTACAGCTACTCACACAACATAATACCGAACATCTGGAAGCATGGCATTATCATCACTATCCCTAAACCCAACAAAGACCCCACGTTACCCTCCTCACACCGCCCCATCACAATCTTCTGCACCCTCTCTTGAGTCACTGAACGGCTGATACTACAACTAGTCACACCTCACATTCCCCTAGCCCAGTCACAACATGGCTTTAGGCCACTACACTCCACAAACACCCTTCTTACAGACCTTACAGAGAGAGTTTGCGATGGCATGAATTCAGCTAGGCCACCACACAGAACACTCCTAATCACACTAGACATTAGCAAAGCTTTTGATGCCATCCCCCGCCACAACCTCACCAACAAAATACTCAACACAAACATGAACAATAACACAAAAAGATGGTTGGCAAACTACTTAGCAGGCAGATGTGCACACGTAGCATTTGCCGGTCAGTCTTCTAACATCAGAATCTTCACAAATGGCGTCCCCCAAGGATCTGTTTTGTCCCCTACACTCTTTAACCTATACATGCACGACATACCCACGCCCCACACACCACAGATACACATAGCTTCCTATGCAGATGGTATAACACTTACATGTACACACCAAAACGCAAACACAGCTGCACACATCATTCAACCTTACATCAACACACTACATGAATGGTTCACCACAAACAGGCTCAAAATAACCCCAGCCAAATCTACAGTGACCCTTCTCACAAACTGGACAGCAGAACACAGTCACATCCCGCACCTCACCGTAAACAGCACTCCCCTACCACACACACACACACACACACACACACACACAAAATCCTTGGTGTAACATACAATACATCAATGTCATTTAACAACACATCACAAACATTAAAAATAACATAACACCAAGACTCAGTGCTTTGAGGTCACTTGCCCATACAACATTCGGACACAACAAAGAAACCACCACCACAGTATACAAACAATACATACATTCAGTGATGAATTATGCAAGCCCTGCCTGGGCTTCTAACCTTACCAAAACACACTACAACACTTTACAGACCATACAGAACATGGCCCTAAAAATAATCACAGACTGCACAGCTACCACACCCACAGACCACCTACATCAAGAAACCAAAGTCCTCAAAGTCAAGGATCACCTGAGAGGCACCCAGTTTCTTGTTGCAGCCTCCACAAACCCACAACATCCACTATATTACTGTACATGGCAGCACATCCACCCACACCAAGGAACATTAAAACAACACCCAGCACACGATACCATACACAATACTGTCACATCTCCCCCCTCGCCCACCTCTGACCAGCTTCCAGAAGCATATCCACACTCAGATCACTCGCCGCTCCATTCAGTCACTTAAAGACAACACACAGCTGCATGCACAGTCTTCTGACATCCACCCTTCTGAATCCTGTCTCCCTCGTGAGGACAGGGTCCACCTGGCCAGGTTGAGATGTGGGCACCATCCAGCCCTCTTAAGCTACCAGAAGAGGCTGGATGACTCCGACGCTGATGCCTGTCCAGGATGCAACACAGCACCCCATACCATTAAGCACATTATGGAAGATTGCATTGCACACAATCACCTACGCCAACAACACAACATACACTCTTTGAGAGCTCTGTGGGAAGGCCCGGTCTCGGCCATGGCCTTCCTAAAGGACTCGGGGCTGTTCGGCCAGACTGCCTGGGGAACAACTACTACTACTACCTATCTGTAGTCAGACACCATAATCCCATAAGGGGTGGTCATTTGTCATTAAGTTTGTCATTTTACAGGAAGGGGCACTAACCCTCCACCAGGTCACTTGTGGACACATAGGGAAAACATATGGGTTGGTTGTATGGTTACCACCCTGTGTTATAAATGATTGCCTGGCTTACAGGAAACCATTTGGCTTGTCACTCAATGCAAATTCATCTGGAAAGGAAAGAGGGGTAATAGAAAGTGAATGGAAAGATGGGAGAAATAGGACGACAGAAACAAAGAAGAGTGATCGAGTTGAACAAAGAAGTAGACAGCACCACATCATGTGAGTGGATGATGTTCACCACCACCTACCACCTAATATCCATTAAATGGGGCACATCACGTGGCCCTTGTGGATGCCTCTGAGCCTATTGGACACTTTTTTAGCTTTAACCCTTTCATACACGAGGGCCCGGTGAAGAATCCAACCGCTCACACTTTTGACGCAGGATTCGTCCAAGTGAAATCCAACTGCTGGCACTCTTTTGACTCAAGATTCGTCCAAATGAATCAACCGCTCACACCCTTTTGATGTAGATTGAGTCCAACCATATAATTTGCTGTATTTTTTTTGCAACAATTTGTTGTTGTGAAAAAAATGCAGTGTGTGAGTACTGTATATGAGTGTATGTCAGTGAGTAAATGAATACATTACTGACCGATAAAGTATGGTGCTTTATAATCTTTATTTATTTTTTTTTCATTCATTAAGAAGATCATTTATTCATTTGTAACATGTGTCAGTTTCATAACAGTACAATTAAAAATTAGGGCAAGGGAATGAAATGATTGTAATCATTTTTTGATGCCACACAAATCACTGAGTGAGGAATGTGGGGAGCGTGAGGTCTGGGCGGCGAGAATGAAATGATAGGAAACAGTTCACTCTGATGGGCCAGGCGTGATGATCAACTGTTGTTATTCTGTATGCCATAAAAAAATTTCTAGTATAGCTAGAAGTGTCATTTTTTTACAAAATGGATCACAGATAAATGCACTACAATATTGTATAATCATTGCTGAAATGTTTATTTGTCTGTGAGTAAATGAGCATTGAATAAATAAGTGAATGATAAAATATAGTAATTCCTTTATTTTTTTTAGATTTTTTCATTCATTAGGAAGATCATTCATTAATTTATAATATAAACCAGTCAAAACAATACAGCTGTGATAAGGGCGGGGGATTGAAATGATTGAAATCAGTTTCTGATACCGCACGAATCGCTGAGTGAGGAGTATGGAGAGCGTGAGGTGGGCTGGTGAGAGACTGTCATTCAGTATTTGGAAGTGGTTGGACTCAGGTGGCGTCGAAAGAGTGCGAGATGGTTAATGTATATCACCTTTCTTGTAAAATCTGCTCCTAAGAGATTAAGTGTGCTAAGCTGACTCCATGTCTTCTTTACTCCAGCACAGTTATTGACTGTATACACTGATTTTAGTCGCCCCTGTGTAGAGCACAACTCTCGTGTGGGGAGGCTTCCCACATACAGCCCTTCTCAGCAAGGTGAAGTCAGAGGCTTTTCGTTTCATTAACTCTCCTCCTCTTACTGGCTTCCTTCAACCTCTGTCTTTCCGCCTCACTGTTGCATCTTTAGCTCTTCTCTGTCGCTTCCTCAATGGTTGCTGCTTCTCTGAACTGTCTGCTTGCATCCTCCCACCACTACGACGGGTGCATAACACCCATCTAACAACAAACTCTCATCCCTTTTCTATCTGACTCTCTAATGCAAGAGTTCACCATCACTCCTAGTCCTTCATATATGCAACAGTTAACTCTGGAGCTGTCTTCCTCTGTCTGTATTTCATACTGCCTATGATCTCCAGTCTTTCAAACGCAGTGTGTCCAAACATCTTGAAATGTACGGATCTTGAAGTTCGCTCCATGTTATCTTGTTTTTGTTTTTTATTCTTGGATGGAACAACTTGAGGGCTCCTGGCATTTGGTTCCATCTTCCTTTGCGTTAAAAAAAAAAAAAAAAAAAAAAAAAAAAAAAAAAGTTACGCGGGGCACATCACACGGTCCTTTCGGATTTCTCCGCGTGTGCTGGGTGACTCAGAATGCAGCCCACTTGAGCTAGGTTAGAGAGGTGTGGGTGAGAAGAGGTGGCAAGTTGGGCTATATGGGGGCTAATTCTGGTAGGCTTGGGTGGGACCGTAGTCTGTGTCTCCCCAGTCTTTATACTGCAGTTCGTTAGGTAAAGTGAATACCTTGGATAACACCTAAATGAGAACGTAGTGGCTTTATATGCAAGGGTAGTGGGTGAATAACCTGCCACATGCTCAGATGCCTAAGGTACAGATGCCATTGACCTTTACCTTTTCTGTTTGCAATGGAACTGGACCAGACTTTGTATCTGGAAAAAGGTGGACCAGGTCTCTGGAACAGGACCAACTTTGATTTTCTTGACTGGATCTCAACTCTGTGTAACACTAATGCATGAGCTTGGCAGCACTGAGAATGATTGTTAGCTCCTTGACCTGAAATGTGTTCCACTTTTTGATGGCCACAAGTCTATGTCTGTTTGTTTGTGGCCACCCTGTATGGGATTAAGGCGTCTGGCAGTAGACAGATAGATAGAAGTCTATCTCACTTTATCTTCATCAGGCATTCCTTCTCAGATGGATGTGTAAGGGCATTGTCATGCTGATATCAGAATTTGACACATTCCAACATAATTGTCATATTGTTTTGGTTAGGGTAAAAGTTTAAATAAGGACACCCTGGGCCATGTTATGAGCATTTTGTTTCTTTCCGTGATCTAAATCATGTCTGGCAGTGAAAAACAGAATGCCCAGACAGTGGCCCAAAGAACAGAGTGTTCCAGTCCCAGCTTTTTCCCTGACTTAAAGAACCAAGCAATTTGCATCAGTACATCTGCCAAACATTTTGCATCAGAATATGTCTGATTCCAACCTCAGTGTGATAAGACCTTGTGATATTAGGATCAGACCATCAGCCAAGCCATTCAAGCTGATGCATCAGGCTGTCCCTGTCTTTATCTCCGTGGGTCTTTTGGCACAACACACCTCTCAACCTGAAAAAGATATACAGCTCTTTGTGTGTGTGTGTGTGTGTGTGTGTGTATTTACCTAATTGTGATATACAGGAAATGAGCTACGCTCGTGGGGTACTGTCTCTGTTTCTTAATAAGTCAAATTTAGCTTTAAACTCGTTTAAGTTTTTAGACTGGACGATCACTTTGTCCAGGCTACTCCACAGGTCTATACATCTATAAGGAAAGCTATATTTCTTGATATCCTTCAAGCAGCTTGGTTTCTTCAGTTTCATTCTGTGTCCTCTTGTTACTCTCTTATCCCATAAAAACATATCTTCTTTGTCAATTTTATCTACTCCCACCATGGTCCTGAACACTGCAATCATGTTGCCTCTCTTTCTTCTTCTAAGGAGGGCAAATCCAACTTTTCCAGCCTCTCTCTGTACGACAGATCTGCCAGACTGGGGACCATCTTGGTTGCTGTTCTTTGTATTCTCTCAATCTTGTTTATATCTTTCTTTTTGTGTAGGGACCACACTACTGTTGCATATTCTAACCTGGGGCAGATCATGGCCACTATCAATTTTTTCATCATCTCCTCATCCATATAATGAAAAGCTACTCTTATATTAGTCAGGTGTGTGTGTGTGTGTGTGTGTGTGTGTGTGTGTGTGTGTATTTACCTATTTGTAGTATACAGGAATTGAGCAATGCTCGTGTTGTCCTGTCTCCAAATCCACATTTATCAAGTCTACCTTTACACACATGAATGTTTTGCTCATGCACACCTCTAAGTCATTCCAAATATTTATGTATTTACCTAATATACCTAATTGTGATATACACGGAATGTGCCATGCTCGTGGGTTTCCGTCGCTGTTTTTCAATAAGTCAAATTTAGCTTTAAACTCGTTTAAGTTTTTAGACTGGACGATCTCTTTGTCCAGGCTATTCCATAAGTCTATACTTCTGTAAGGAAAGCTATATTTCTTGATATCCTTCAGGCAGCTTGACTTTTTCATTTTCATTCTGTGTTCTTGTTGCTCTCTTATCCCAAACAAACAGATCTTCTTTGTCAATTTTATCTACTCCCACCATGGTCCTGAACACTGCAATCAGGTCTCCCCTCTTTCTCCTTTCCTCTAAGGAAGGCAAATCCAGCTTTTCCAGCCTCTCTCTGTATGACAGGTCTGCCAGTCTGGGGACCATCTAGGTTGCTGTTCTTTGTATTCTCTCAATTTTGTTTATATCTTTCTTTTTGTGTGGGGACCACACTACCGCTGCATATTCTAACCTGGGGCGGATCTTGGCCACTATCAATTTTATCATCATCTCCTCATCCGTATAATGAAATACTACTCTTATGTTAGTCAAGAGTTTATAAGTCTCTCCAACTACCTTGTTAATGTGCTTTTCTGGTGACAAACTATCTTTGACCAGCACTCCCAAATCTTTCTCTTCTCTCATTTTTGTAATTAATTCATTACCTAACAAATAATTCAGGGATGGCCTCCTGGTACTTTTACTCATTTCCAATATTTTACATTTCTTTACATTAAATTTCATTTCCCACGTCTGGGTCCAATCATGTATCCTATCCAAATCCTCCTGCAGCATTTTACAATCCTCCTCAACCTCTACCTTCCTCAAGATCTTTACATCATCAGCAAACAGACTTGCATAACTGTTCACTCCATCTACCATATCATTTGCGTAAATCAGGAACATTACTGGCGCCAACACCGAGCCTTGAGGGACTCCACTTGTTACTTCCCTCCATCCAGACATCCTATCCTATATAACTGTCCTCATTTGTCTGTCTCTCAAAAATTCTCTCATCCATTCCAGAAGTTTCCCCTTCAGTCCTCCTATATATTCTAGTTTCCACATTAGTTTCTTATGGGGTACCTTATCAAAGGCCTTCTCTAAGTACACACAATCCACCCAACCATCTCTCTCCTGTACCATGTCAATCGCTCTTGAGTAAAAGCTCAACAAGTTTGAAACACATGACCTTCCACTTCTGAATCCAAACTGACATTCAGTCAAAATACTTATCTCTTCTAGATATTTTATCCATCTGTCTTTCAGGATTCTCTCGCACAATTTTGCGACCATGCTGGTTAGAGACACTGGTCTATAATTCAGGGGTTCTTCCCTGTTTCCTCCCTTATAAATTGGTACCACATTTGCCCTCTTCCATTCTTGTGGCACTTTCCCCTCTTCCAGAGAACACATGATTAAACTGTGAATTTTATCCACCAGTTGTTCTCTGCATTCCTTCAGTACCCAATTAGAAATTCCATCAGGTCCTGGGGCTTTCCTTACATCTTGAGTTTCCAGTAATTTATACACTTCCTGTACCTCCACTTTTATATCTTTTATCACCGGTATATTTCTAATCACTCTCTCCCTTTCCACAAACTCTGTTTTGTTAGTGAAAACCGATTGGAAACATTTGTTCATTATTTCAGCTTGCAATGCTGCATCTTTATAGACCTCTCCTTTTCCTTTCAGTTTGGTGATTCCTTCCTTTTGTTTCAGTTTGCCATTAACAAATCTATAAAACAGTTTGGGTTCATCCTTGCATTTGTCTATTATACCTTTTTCAAAATTCCTTTCTTCTTCTCTATGTATTCTTGTGTATTCATTTCTAATTCTTTTATATTCTTCCTTTGTTCTGTTGTTACCTCTCTTTCTCCAATTGTTCCACGCCTTATCTCTCTCTTTTTTTGCAATCATACACCTTCTATTAAACCACTCCTTTTTCCTGTTTTCTTTCCCTCTTACTCTTGGTACAAATTTTTCCACTCCCATATTATAGAGGTCTAGAAAGATATCCCACTTCCTCTGTATCTGTCTTGTTTCTCTGAATTTTCTCCAATCCGCATTTTCAAAGAAGTTTCTCAATCCTGTAAAATTTGCTTTTCGAAAGTTGTATCTTCCCTGTATATGAAGCTCGTCTCTTGGCTCGACGTTCCCTATTATCATCTGGAACTCAATGACCACATGATCACTTATTCCTAAAGGACAGAGATATTTCAATGATTCTGTTACATCGGGTTCTTTGGTAAACAGTAAATCTAACCTTGGTTGTGTGTCCTTACCTCGAAACCGTGTCTCTTCTTTGACCCATTGCGTCATCACATTATTCATTATTACATTTAATAATATAGTGCCCCACGAATCCTCGCCGCCTCCCGAGGACCATTCCTCCCAGATCACCTCTTTACAGTTAAAATCACCCACCAAAATTATATTATTGGTTTTCTCAGTTATTTTTTGTAAATAGCTAGCCATATCTAACAACATCTGGTATTCGTCATCATTCCATGCTCTCGTCTTAGGGGGAACATACACTACCGCCATATCTCTCTTAACAGTCTCTCCAGTTTCTAATTTCATATACTGTATATCACTTCAGCCCTGCCTTCTCCCATTTCCATGGCATCTACATTTATGTTGTTCTTCACTGCTATCATCACTCCTCCTCCCGTTTTTTCTTTTCTGTCTCTTCTCCACAGTTTGTATTAACCGTATCCCAAATGACATCCAAATCTTCTTGTAATTTGGTCTCTACAAAGCACTGACATCAGGTTCATGTTCTCTGAAGAAATCGTTAGTTTCAAGCCTTGCCGATGTTAAACCATCAACATTAGTATATATCACCTTCAAATTATTTTTGATGTTTTTTATACCCTCTTCTCTCCTACTCTCCATCAGTACCACTTCCTCAACTTCTGATCTTTCACAGCCATCCCCCTTAGTTTCCTTCACTTCTATTTCCTTAAATACCACTTCCTTACTTTCATATCCATTACTCTCCAAAAAAAAAGTATTACATTCTTCCTCTGTCCTCTTATCATTTTTTTCCTTTACTTCTTCCTTGAGTGATTTTAAAACTTCTCTTTCTTCTTCATTCAAATCTTTTCTTATTATAATATTTTCCATCCCTGCCTCTTTGCTTAATTTTCAGGTCACTTTAAGTATATCATCTACACTTTCTGCTGACAACTTGACTCTCATTGGTCTTGTTTCCTCTTTCTTATAAGGCCCTATTCTCCTTACTTCTTCAATTTCTTTTACCCACTTGTCTCCTTCGGGATCAATCTTGCCTAATATTCCTCTTACAAGGTTCGTGTCTTTCTCGAGTCTCACGGATCTAACCTTCTCTTCCTCCTCCCTGTTTCCAAATATTACCACGCATCTGGTCCTTTCTACAGTTTCTCTCACTATTTTCTCTTTTTTCTTCAGTATTTTCACTATATTTTCTTCAAATTTTATCATGTTCATTTCTCTTTCTTCCTGGATGATTTCACTTAAGCTGACCACTTCTTTCTGTTCTTTTTCTACGTTTGCCCACTTTGCCTTATGCTCTTCTAATACACTGCTCACCTTCTCCGTTTTATTTGTACTCTCTTCTAGTTTTCTCCTCAATTCAATATTTTCACGCTTCAAATTTCTTATCTCTTTATTCGCCATCTCATTAGACTGGTTCAGACTCTGTATAGTAATCTCCGTATTCTCAGACACATCTTTTAACACTAGATTCTCCACTTTCTTTTCAAGTTCACTATATCCTCATAATCAATGTTTTAACCAGATCCATGACATTAGTATTTCTATCAAATCCTGGAAATTCGAGTCCCTCACTGTTTACATTTTCGGCCATGATTGAGGTTGGTTACACTTACAGTACGAAAACAGCTGTTACTGAAAATACATGTACTACAAACATTCATGTATACTCTTGCCAGTAGATCTTTACATTTTTGGTAGTCTGTATTAACTTAAAGTATTTTATACTGAAAACAAGACCATTGGAGACAGGACAAACATAATTCCTGAAAACTACTTAAGGTTTGCAGCGGTGGCTGAGCCTTGGCCCGGGAGCAGTTAAGACACGTCCGTTCACTGTGGCTGTCTGTTCGTGTGTGTATGTGTGTGTGTGTGTGTACTGTATATGTGTGTGTGTGTGTGTGTGTGTGTGTACTGTATATGTGTGTGTGTGTGTGTGTGTGTGTGTGTGTGTGTGTGTGTGTGTGTGTGTGTGTGTGTGTGTGTGTGTGTGTGTGTGTGTGTGTGTGTGTGTGTGTGTTTACCTAATTGTATTTACCTAATTGTGATATGCAGGAAATGAGCTACGCTTGTGGGGTCCCGTCTCTGTTTCTCAGTAAGTCAAATTTAGCTTTAAACTCGTTTAAGTTTTTTAGACTGGATGATCACTTTGTCCAGGCTACTCCACAGGTCTACACATCTATAAGGAAAACTATATTTCTTGATATCCTTCAAGCAGCTTGGTTTCTTCAGTTTCATTCCGTGTCCTCTTGTTACTCTCTTATCCCATAAAAACAGATCTTCTTTGTCAGTTTTATCTACTCCCACCATGATCCTGAACACTGCAATCATGTTGCCTCTCTTTCTTCTTCTAAGGAGGGCAAATCCAACTTTTCCAGCCTCTCTCTGTACGACAGATCTGCCAGACTGGGGACCATCTTGGTTGCTGTTCTTTGTATTCTCTCAATTTTGTTTATATCTTTCTTTTTGTGTAGGGACCACACTACTGCTGCATATTCTAACCTGGGGCAAATCATGGCCACTTTCAATATTTTCACCATCTCCTCATCCATATAATGAAAAGCTACTCTTATATTAGTCAGGAGTTTATACGTCTCTCTAAATGCCTTGTTAATGTGTTTTTCAGGTGACAAACTCTCCTGGACCAGCACTCCCAAATCTTTCTCTTCTCTTGCTTTTGTGATTGTTTCATTACTCATCAAATAATTCAATGATGGCCTCTTGGTACTTTTGCCCATTTCCAATATTTTACATTTCTTTGCATTAAATTTCATTTCCCACATCCAGCTCCAATCGTGTATCCTATCCAGATCTTCCTGCAGCGTTTTACAATCCTCCTCAACCTCTACCTTCCTCAAGATCTTTGCATCATCAGCAAACAGACTTGCATACTGTAACTGTTCACTCCATCTACCATATCATTTACATAAATGAAGAACATTACTGGCCCCAATATCAAGCCCTGTGGAACTCCACTTGTTACTTCCCTCCATCCAGATATCCTATCCTTTATTACTGTCCTCATTTGTCTGTCTCTCAAAAAGTCTCTCATCCATTCCAGGAGGTTCCCTTCAGTCCTCCTATATGCTCTAGTTTCCACATTAGTCTCTTACGAGGTACCTTGTCGAAGGCCTTCTCCAAATCTAAATACACACAATCCACCCAACCATCTCTCTCCTGTAGCACGTCAATCGCTCTTGAGTAAAAACTCAACAAGTTTGAAACACATGACCTTCCACTTCTAAATCCAAACTGACTATCAGCCAAAATGTTCATCTCTTCCAGATAATTATCTTTCAAAATTCTCTTGCACAATTTTGCAACCATGCTGGTTAGAGACACTGGTCTATAATTCAGGGGTTCTTCCCTGTTTCCTCCCTTATAAATTGGTACAACATTTGCCCTCTTCCATTCTTGAGGCACTTTCCCCTCTTCCAGAGAACACACAATTAAACTGTGAATCTTATCCGCCAGTTGTTTTCTGCATTCCTTCAGTACCCAATTAGAGATTCCATCTGGTCCTGGGGCTTTCCTTACATCTTGAGTTTCCAGTAATTTATACACTTCCTGTACTTCCACTTTTATATCTTTTATCACTACATTTCTAGTCACTCCCTCCCCTTCCACAAACTCACTTTCATTAGTGAAAACTGACTAGAAACATTTGTTCATTATTTCTGCTTGCATTGCCGCATCTTTATAGACCTCTCCTTTTACTTTCAGTTTGGTGATTCCTTCCTTTTGTTTCAGTTTGCCATTGACAAATCTATAAAACAGTTTAGGTTCATCCTTACATTTGTCTATTATACCTTTTTCAAAATTCCTTTCTTCCTCCTCTCTGCGTATTCTTGTGTAATCGTTACTAGTTCTCTTATATTCTTCCTTTGTTCTGTTGTTACCTCTCTTTCTCCAATTGTTCCATGCCATGTCTCTCTCTTTTTCTGTGTGTGTGTGTGTGTGTGTGTGGCATACACTTCAAATATAATCTGTATGTTTAGCACAATAGGAATACCCCTTTCAGTGGTGGACCAGGTTATGCAAGGAAAGATGGGGAGGGGAGTGACTTGTACATTAACAGTAGTGTATGAGTAAGAGCTGACAGGGGTTGTATGGGAGTGGTGAAGGGCTGATCTCTGCTGTAATGGAAGTGAGAAAGAACAGTAACTTTAATTTGCACCACTGTTAGTTAGTGGAGAAAGCCTTACAAGCAGAAGATTCCAAGGACAGTAGGGCATCAGAGGTATACCACATTTCACAAAAACCATTTTGGACAGGATGTAAGAAGTCTCCTTTCTCGGAAAACAACACATGCCAACCATTGACCATCATTTACGAGACCTTACAGATGCAAGAAGTCAGAGAAGTGGGCTGATAATTTGTCACCAATTGATGATCCTCAGCTGCTTTGGGGATGGAGATAACTACAGCAACACCCTAACAAGCCAGAAACTCACCAGTACACCAGATCTTGTTAAACAGGAAGCGGTGCCAAGGCACAGCAAACCCGTCCCCAGCAGTCATTTTAGTGCTGACATATAAACGCAACAGGATATCTAGTTCAAGGTGACACATATAAAATATGGAGTAAATCAGGTGAAAATTGACAATTTTATGCCCATTTGAAATTTTAGGCCTGACCCACCTGACGTTGACCCTCCTACCGCTAAGTGGGGGGTGGCCCCCCTGATGTAATGAGGCATGTTATAGGATGTAGATTTGAAAGTTGCACCTTTAGGTGTTGGTTTCATGTCGATGTGACAGATTTGAAAGGAGTTACAGTGAAAAAACTATTTTTACTTGTCCCCATTTTCTTTTACATTTTGGAGGCCTACAGCCTGGGCCTTGGCCCAGTTTGGCCCAAACTTTAATCAGGTGATCAGAAGGTCTTAGCCCATCATCCCTTTAATTTTAGTCACACCAGTAGTTTTCACAGAAAGTTGTTATCAGACAGACAAACCGAGTAAAAACAATACCTATCCCAGAGCCTCTTTGGGGCTTGGACGGGTAACAGTGACAGCAAAAGCTCTTTGAATCTGGGTTGATTCTTCTTGTTGCCGTTTGAACTCCCTTTGTTGTGTTGTAAGATGGCTAAAGGCTTCTTCTTTTTTTGTGTGTGTGCTTCCGTGTTTACTTGCCGTGGGTGGAATTTTTTTTTTTTTTTTTTTTTTTTTTTTTTTTTTTTTTTTTCCCAGTAACCTGGTTTTGAAGATTGATGATAACATTATTGGTGTTTCCTGCAATGAACTTTCATGTCAGTAGTGTTTAGTCATGAAATTCATATAATGTTCATAGCCATTCTAATAATTATTTTTTGTCAGCTTGGTTTGCTACTGAAAGTTGTGTTATTATTATTGTCTTAATTTTATTATTTAAAGTCCTTTTCTACAATAGCCATCCTTAAACTCCTATACTACAAAAGACCCCTGAATTATTGAATTGTTAAAAAATACTGCGAATCATATTTGGACAATATTTGTTCTGTATACTACATTAATTCCTGGTTTATCTGATATTTCTATCAACTTCAGTGTTCAGTCATTCAGAGGTTTTCAATGTTATTTTTATATTATGTTTGACATACTGAGCTTAATGATTGATATTTTAAAGCTTAAAATTCTGTTGCTTAAACATATAACTGTTGATGAATTAATATTTCTTTCTAATGCTTGTTTTATTAATGGACATAAAGCTTATCAGCTAATTATTACTTTTAATATTTTTTGAAAATTTGTTATTATTATCTGCATCTGAGTGTGATAATCCAAACTTGTCAGTCGCTGGGTAATAATAAAGCAACATCTAACAGTGTGACTGTTTAGAATAATGCCTCACTCACCCCCCCAGGTCTCTCAGTGTCCGTGTGCACTGAACTCTTGCGTGGAAAGCGACAAGGGGCAAATAACCTGAGTGGTGAGGGTAGTGGGGCCCCTACTGACCCAACTCAAGCATCCACCAACTCTGATGCAACTGAGAACTCCAGCTATACTGCAAAGCATCATGGTTAATAACATTTTTTTACATTTATCCAGGGGAGTGAAAGATAAAAATGGTAGATTACTAGTGGAGAAAGGAGAAAAAGTGAGCAGATGGAGAGAACACTTTAAGAAATTGTTGAATGTAGAGGATGGAAGTGATGCGAGTATAAGTGGCTGGGGAATGGCTGGGAGAAGGAGGGAGGTGAGAAGACAGGAAGAAATCAGTAGGATACAAGTTATGGAAGCAATGAAGAAAGTCAAAATGGGGAAAGCCCCAGGAATTGATGGGGTGTGTGGTGAAATGTTGAAGCATGGGGGAGAGATAGTAGTAGAATGGATGTGGAAGATGTGCAGATTGGCCTGGGAGGAAGGTAGAGTTCCGGAGGATTGGAAGTCAGGTATAAGTATTCCCTTGTACAAAGGAAAAGGGGAAAAAGAAGTGTGTGGTAATCATAGGGGCATTTGTCTTCTTAGTATAATAGGAAAAGTGTATGGTAGGATACTTATTGACAGAGTTAGAGAAAAAACAGAGGAATTAGTAGGAGAAGAACAGGGAGGCTTTAGGAAGGGAAGAGGTTGTGTAGATCAGATATTCATTCTTAGATCTTTAGTGGAAAAGTTTCTAGAGACAGGAAGGAAGTTGTATGTGGCTTTCATGGATTTGGAGAAAGCATATGACAGGGTGGATATACAAGGATTGTGGAAAGTATTAAGAATATAAGGAGTAGATGGGAAATTGTTGAGTGCTGTGAAGAGTATGTATGATGATGCCAAGGCTGCAGTGCGTGTGGATGGTGAACTGAGTGAATTTTTCTCTTTGGAGGTTGGGTTCAAACAGGGATGTATCATGTCTCCATGGTTGTTCAATCTGTACATGGATGAGGTAATAAAAGAGGTACAAGGTGGGGTAGTGGATGTTGGAGTGGCCCTGATGAGAGAGGGTAGTGTTTGGAAACTCCCTGTACTGTTGATTGCAGATGATAGTGTGTTGTTGAGTGAAGACGAAGGGGAGCTGCAAGACTTGGTGGATGAGTTTGGGAGAGTGCATAAGAAACGGAATTTAAAGGTGAATGTAGGGAAGAGTAAAGTGATGGTCTTTGAAACGAGTGAAGTCAGTGAATGTTCAGCGAGGTTGGATGGTGAGGAATTGGAAAATGTGAGTACGTTTAAGTACTTGGGTAGTGTGATGAGTAAGGATGGAGGTTTGGAGGGTGAAGTGCTTGAAAGGGTACAGGTTGCTGGTTCCTTGAAAGCAGTGATAAGAAACAGGGAAGTGAGCATGGAAGTGGAAAAGTTACTACATGACAGTATTGTGATACCAACTCTAGCGTATGGAAGTGAAGCTTGGGCGTTGTTGGAAGGGCACAAGTCAAGAGTGAGAGCAGTGAAAATGAGCTATTTGAGAGGAGCCTGTGGAGTCACATGGAGAGACAGGCTGACAAATGAGGATATAAAGGAGCTTTGTGGTGTGGATGTGGATGTGATAGGAAGCGTTAGGAGGAATACACTGAGGTGGTTTGGCCATGTGGAGAGGATGGAGGGTGAACGACTGACGAAGAGAGTGTATGTGAGTGAGGTGGAGGGGGGAAGAGGGAGGGGGAGGCCGAGGATGAGATGGAGGGATGGGGTGGAGAGGTATATGAGAGAGGGGGGTGTGAGTTGGGAGCAGGGCAGTGAAATGGCGGGGGACAGGGCGACTTGGAGGCGATTTGTTTGTGGCCACCCCGAACGGGATTGAGGCATCTGGCAATGGGTAGATCCATGATACAGTTATTGTACTTCTGTTATGAAGAAAATATTGTTTCCAATTGTGTGATGGTTATTTATTTATTTATTTTTTTATAGGATGAACACTTTTTTTTTAAACTGGCTTTTGCATCTATTTTTCTTCTGCACATTTTATTGGCATATGTGTTTGTTTTTTGCAACTTTTGAATTGTATAGATTGATAATTAATGAAAACACAGCATCTTACTCACATTACCTCACAGTGTTAAACCCATAATGAGAAAGTTTGGTTAGGTTTAGTCAGAGAAAGGGAAGCAACAAATATTTAGTTATGAGTTATTAGTCTTACTAACAGATGGCATGCATGCATTCTTGTGTGTGTGTGTGTGTATGCATGCACCTGTTTATATTTTACAGGATATGAGTACTGTATTTTACTCGTACTGTCATGTCCTCAGTGGGATTCCACTTGGCTCCTTTTTTTCACCCACACTTTTCAACCAATACATTTATTATATTTCCACACTCCAGACTCCCACAAACATTGCCTTATATTCAGATGACATTACTAAAATAACCACACACTGTGTCACAGATGTGGTCTGTGCACAGTACCGAGACTGCAGTAGACTACCCCAACACCCATCAGGTATTGGTTGAGGACAACTCTCTGATGATCACTTCAGCCAAATCCTCCACCACTTATAACCAGCCATAATCATGAGCACAGGTGCACTCTGAACATCACACTATGTACCTGCATCACACACCCACTAAAATCATGGGAGAATGACACTTCACACTGGGCTCATCTTCAGGGACCACAACTCGAGGCAATGCACCCCCAGGTTCAGCACATTCAGGCCAGTTGCGGGGACAGACCAGGCTTTAGTCATCAGTTAAAAGCACTCTCCATTCTCCACAAATAGTATAGCAGTTCAGGGAGTCCTGTACCTCTCCCAGGATGGCCCTTTCCTATCTGTCACCCATTACAACACCTTGCAGACCATACAGACAGTGCACTACACATAATTACTAGCTGCAGCAATACCATCTCCACAGCTCACTTACACTTTGAAACTAAAATCCTCCCTGTTCAAGAATATCTTAACATGAGATGCACACAGTTGAACATGGCAGCATGTGCTATAGTACAGCACTCCTGCCATTATATAACAGAGCCACACGACATATCACGGAACATAAAGCAGACAGACATTGCCAGACCCTCTTCAAAAACATGTCACCTCCAGACATTCTAATACTAGCAGTGAAGAAACACCATCTTACTCATTTCACACACAGGGCTAAGCAACACCTCAATATGAACATAAAACTCCAAACCCCCCTCCTGACATCCACCCATCAGAAGTATCTTTATAAATAGAGCTAATCAGGTTCACGCACCTAGGCTTTGATCAGGATATCACCAAGCCCTCCTCAGTTACCAGCTTAGATATGGGTTAGGTGGCATCACAGATGACAGGCCCTGCTTGTACAATAGACCCACACAACATAACCCGCATAATGAAGCAGTGCACAGTACAGCACCTGCCACACTAAGATGCAGAAACAATTTCGTTGGTGTAGGGAACTTATGTAATGACCCAGTAGAAACAGTTGCTTCCCTGCAGGCAACAGGTCTGCTGGACTAGGTAGAAGGAGGTTGAAGAACAACAAAATTGACATACCCAACCTCTTCTGTCTCCTTGCTCCCTCACTACAATAACTTATTCACAAGACAAAAAATTCATCAGTACAACCTCATCAAAAGATCTTTGGAAATGTCTAGTTGCAGTGACTAGATTCTGGCAGTTAACCCTTTGAGATTTTCGGCCTCTGCCGATTGTGTCTTTGCCAGATTCAGCCTGACGCATGTAGAGTGCACTGTCGTGCAGCGATATTTGTACTTATCGGCCACTGTACACTAACATTTTATGGTAGACTAATGAATGTGGTACCATTTTAAAGCTGAATAGTTGCTCTTTATCATAGTATGGTTGAAAAAGGTAAATACAGTAGCTAAAAGGCCAATAGGACGAGTAAAAGTTAGCTGAAAAGGAAAAATCGCACACCCTTCCGTGGAAAAATATTTGTTAAAAAAAAAAGTATTTGTGTTACATGAAATTTGATTGCACCATGTCAATCTACAGTAAATTACCTTTCCATTAATATGTAGGTTATGGCAATTTACGTTAGTTTTCACAGAGAAAAGCGAAAGCTCACACTGTCACACAGGCAAATATCGATGCTGGTAATACTGATATTATTCATGGTAAAAGCAGATTTATTATCCATATCTGTCTGATGTACTTGTCAGTGTAAAACTAGATAGTTGGAAAAGGATAAACAGGATAGTGTATGTAGAATAAGCCCAGATAGGATATGGAAAACATGCAAAAAACAAATTTTGTTTCATGTGACTTGAATTTGAGTCATCAGAATCTCAATGGTTGGATTTACGATGACTCGAAATCGCGTCTTCGGAATCTCAAAGGGTTAATTGGGTTTGTGTCCAGACAAACCCTGGAGTTACAAGTAACAGCAGCAGTTACAACAACCTTTTCATCCAGATGACACATTTTTCTTTTTATTGTTTTTGTCTGTCAGGTATGTTATTCAGCCTAGGAGAAACTCCCTTGTTCACAGTTATGTATACGGCCACGACTCACCTGTTTATTTCTCACCCGACTTCCATCACTCCACCCCTCACTTGCCACTCAGCTGTTTACCAGATGATACAATAAATACGTATGAATTGTACACACAGAAATTTTGTCAGACAAAGCAAACCCTAATTTCTGTCAACTAGATTTTATTTTTTCTTCCAGTGCAAATGCATTCTAAGGTGAATTTATACATCATCTTAGAATGCATGTACAGTATTTACCTATTTGCACTGGCAGAAAAGATATAATCTAGCTGATAGAAATGAAGGTTTGTTTTGTTTGACAAAATTACTGTGCTTGCAATTCATGTGTATTTACTGTATTATCTGCAAAACAGCCGAGTTGCTAGTGAGGGGTAGAGTGACGACATTAATGTGAGAAATAAATTGGTGGGCCGTGGCCATATACACAACTGTGAACAAGGGAGTCATGATAATTCTACTGTACAGCACTTTTGTCCAAATCATCATTTCACCAATCAGTGCTGAAGATTTGTTTCTTTAGTTTATTTTGTCATAATTGATAAATAAAATAATGAATAATAGTTAACAAAATGGACTTCGTGCATTTTGCACTACTGCAAGCCACTGCAGTCACATTTGTTATGTGTCTGTGTGGTGTGTTTAAGTGGAGGTAATGTTTCAGATAGAAAATGTCTGTGTGGTCCTGGATATGAATGGTATTGTATGTACCGTACTACAATGCTATAGCCCATGTATAAGAGTATATACAGTATTATCACCTATCCGAGAAATATTGGTAACCGGGAAGGTAATTTCCCCAAGCTTCCCAGATAAATGTGACTGTACTATATATATATATATATATATATATATATATATATATATATATATATATTTCTATATATATATAAATATATATATATATATATATATATATATATATATATATATATATATATATATTTCTATATATATATAAATATATATATATATATATTTATATATATATAGATATATATATATATATATTTCTATATATATTAATATATATATATATATCTATATATATATATATATATATATATATAATGCTAGTAAAACTAAATATATACAGTTTACTAATAGACAGATATTGCCAGATTCGTACATTACCTTCAGTGCTACTAATATTCCCATCAACAAGAGTATTGAAATTCTTGGCGTCTCACTGAACAGTGCCCTCAGTTGGACCTCTCATGTCAGATCACTTGCTAAAACCGCCTCAAAGAAACTTGGATTATTGTACAGAGTCTGTAACTTCTTCGCCAGTGAGCAGTTAGCTATAATTTATAAGAGTCATGTGCGCTCTCAGCTTGAATATTGCTCACCCTTGTGGAATGGTTGTGGAGAGGTTGCATTAAGACAACTAGACAAAATTCAGAACAAAGCTGTTAGAATCATTAACAACCCTGTCATTACATGTAAACTACCTCCCCTGCATGTAAGAAGGAATGTTGCCTCCCTTGCATTATTTTACAGATATTTTTTTTGGCAAATGCTCAGACGAAGTTGTGTCCATGGTGCCACCTTTCCAGGCCTTCCCTCGTGCTACATGAGCATCTAGTAGTGCTCATGACTGGAATGTCACTCAGCCATATTGCAGAACTTCTGCCTATCAGAATTCTTTCATTCACAGAACTGCATCACTCTGGAATTCGCTTCCCCAGAGTTGTTTCCCTCCAAATTTCAACCCACAGCTGTTCAAGTCTAACTGTTACAGATATTTTATGAACGGAGGATGCCAGTAATCTGGTGTATGGATTGTTTTTTTTTTTTAACTCATTTGCTTTTCCTTCCTCCTTTCTGTTATTTAAAAAATATAGATATACATATATATATATATATATATATATATATATATATATAAATTTATATATATATTTTCGTTAGTTTTTAAAGGCTCCAACATGCTTCCATGTGTCGGCCTTGGTCACCTAATGGCGGCTCTCCACACTGCACGATCCATTGCAGCCTCCCTGTTCAGTCCCTTAACCCTGAGGTCACACTTAATGACCTCGTCCCATGTCTTTCTTGGTCTACCCCTCATAACCCCATCCCCAGTATTAACACTCCTCACCTTCCTCACCCAATTATCATCCCCCATCCCCTCCACATGTCCAAACCATCTCAATCTACCTCTCCTCATCACAATACCAATACACTCCAGTCCCATCCTACCTCTCAACTCTTCCATCGTAAACCCAGCCCCTCCAGGCCTTGGACGCAGGGATGCACTGCACATCCACCTAATCATTGTCATTTCTGTACATCTGAGCCAGCGAATATCTTCCTCCTTCACTGCCCATATATATATATATATATATATATATATATATATATATATATACAGTGCAGTGCTCATCAGAAGTATCAAGCGCCTATGGCAGGGCGCGCAATACTTATGGCCAAAAAAGAATCTCCCGTTTTTGGTACTAAAAATTGAGCCACATGTTTGCGGCGCTAGCATGACGTCACAGTAGCCTGAGGCCTTACTACACACTGGTTGGTCCCCGCTTCAGTTGCCTATGGGCTGCCTGAGAGAGAGGAACTCCGCCACTTCTCCCTCTCCTATTGCGCCATTTTTTACCGAGTATCCTGCAGTGCTTTGGCTTTTGCCACTTTGTTATGGCACCTACCCATGAACTATCGAGTGAAATCATATCCCAGATCATTGCTCTAAAGGAGGCAGGCCACCAAACAAAGGAAATTAGTGAATTGGTTGGCGTGGCTCGATTGACAGTGCGTAGGTGGTGTGCACGTTTTCGAGTGGAAAACAGTGGTGACGTTCCCACAAAGAAACTGCGGTCTGGTAGGCCCAGGAAAACTTCCCCGAGGTCTGTTAATGTATTAAAATGTGTAGTGGAGTCTAATCCTCGTGTGAGTGCAAGGAAAATAAAGGAGAGCAACCCGGAAGTGTTTGGTGAGGTTTCTGTGCGCAATATGTCTCGAAGGGTCCATGAACTTGGTTACACAAGTCACAGGCCTGTGAGAAAGCCTCTTCTTACACGTTACCAGCGACTTCGTAGGCTTGCCTTTGCTAACAAGTACCTTAATTGGGGTGAGGACCAATGGTTGTCAGTGTTGTGGTCTGATGAGGCAACATTTAGTGTTACCTGTAATCGAGGAGCACGTGTGTACCGGCGCAAATGTAGTGACCCGCTTGACCCTCGTTACATGGAGAGCACAGTTAAACACCCAGATTCACTCATGGTATGGGGTTGTTTTTCTGGTAAAGGTTTGGGGAAGCTTGTTGTGCTTACCAAGAACTGCAGAGTGAATTAGGATATTTATCTTGAGCTTCTTTGTGATCATTTACCTGAGTCCTTCGAGCTCACAGGTGCATGAGTGTTTCAGCAGGACGGTGCACGTGCTCATAAGGCCAAATCGGTCACCAATTGGCTTCGTGACTGCGAGGTATCATTCATGAAAGACTGGCCAGGCAATAGCCCAGACCTCAACCCGGTAGAAAACCTCTGGTACCTCGTAATGAAGAATCTCCAAGGGAAATACGTGAGCTCTCTGCCTAAACGGCAAGCCGCCATTCATGACTTCTGGGACAAAATACCCCTCCAGCACCTCAGGAACCTCACCCTTTCACTTCCAAGACGTCTTAGGTCCGTGAAGAAGCATAAAGGATACCCTACCGAGCATTAAAGGAAAATAAAATGCATTATTTATATGTTTTTTCAATCTTGAAACGTTTGTTTCGTAGGAGGAATGCAGGGCGCTCGATACTTCTGACAAGCACTGTATCGTTTTCGTTTTTGTTTTTAAAGGCTCCAACATGCTTGCATGTGTCGGCCTTGGTCACCTAATGGCGGCTCTCCACGCTGCACGATCCATTGCAGCTTCCCTGTTCAGTCTCTTAACAATAAGGTCACACTTAATGACCTCGTCCCATGTCTTTCTTGGTCTACCCCTCATAACCCCACCCCCAATATTAACACTTCTCACCTTCCTCACCCAATTATCATCCCCCATCCTCTCCACATGTCCAAACCACCTCAATCTACCTCTCCTCATCACAACACTATCCATCCATCATCCGATCCTACATTGCCCCATGAGGAACGCAGGAGCCTGGGGCTAGGCGGTTGGTCCTGACATTTAAGATGAGAGTGACCAGACTCACTCATCCCTGAGTGGCATTACATGAGCAATTAACCCGAATCACCCCTTGGCTATAAACCTTCACCGGCTCAATCCGATTGGAGTGCAATAATTACCCACTAAACCACCAGGCACCATATATATATATATATATATATATATGTGTGTGTGTGTGTGTGTGTGTGTGTGTGTGTACAGTATACATATATATACAGTAACCCCTCCAATATCCGGATCAATAGAGCCATCGGTAGGTTCGGATATTGGTTTCGTCCGGATATTGGGCCCCAGCTTATGGACTTGTACTTACGGACCCTAACACAGAGAAACACCTATACAACTCCCTCCGGACATGCATAGCACCTATTTAACACCCAAATCACACCAATAAGGCACATAAATGACTGAAATAAATGCAATAGAAACATAAAATGTGGGTTTAGAAGTATGTTCATACATTAATAAACATTCTGGTACTTATGGACTCTAACCGAACCTAACCTAACCGAACCTAACCGAACTCTGAAAAACACATTCCTACTGCACATGCATGAGGTAAGTTTAGTATGGAAAGAAGTACAGTATGACACTTTCTGGTAAGTATAGTATGGGAAAAAATACAATATGAAACATTCTGGCTACTTACAGCAAGTCCCTGGCCACCTCGATGAATAACCGCCTCCTCTCGGACTCTGACAGTAAGAACGATTTCCTGAAGCACTTACACTACACTCTTCCTGAAGTCTTGCACTGAACTTAGTCACTAACACACAGAAGTCCGTTCTTTTCACAGTGTTCACTTTAGTCCAAATAATGTTCCATTATATTTAAGTGTTGCACATTAACTTTTCCCAAGTTTTTTTAAGTTTCCAAAGCCAAAACAAAGAAGGTTAGTTACGTTAAATTTCTTTTCTACTTAGTCTTTTCTCCCAACTTGAAAACCTTAACACAACACACCGTTTTTTTCACTGCACAACACTCAAAATTCCCGTGTGGTCTAGTGGAGAAGTTCTTGCTGTTTATTCACTGTCAGAGCCCGAGAGTATCACTGGCAGGCGTCCAAGGGGTGCATCGGTGGGTAGTGGTGATGGCGTACCGACTACAGAAGACTCTGAAGACAGCCGCAAACTCACGTCGAGCGGTGACTCCACTGTAGCTGATGTGCTGGGCTGTGGCTCGGAGCATGAGGGCCTGTCTTGGGGAGGCAACGGAGTGGAACCAGGGCTTGGCACAGCGGGGGTCACGGGCCTGAAAAAACTGTCAATCGTTGACTGACGCAAGGACCGACGATTCTGGCGATTGATGATGCGCTGCCGGAAAGCACGCACTTCCTCCACGAGTCCCAAGGGCCCCATCTCCCTGTCGCAGTCCGGGTGTTCCAGGTAGTCTAGGACGAACTTTAGATGTTCCCGGAGTGCGCTCAGCTTGGGGATGGCTGGAGTAGTGTCCTGCTGGGCGGAGTCTGCATCATCATCGCCTTCGTCGTCAGAATCTTCAAGTTCGGGACTGACACCAGCAACCGAAGACGCGATCTCGATATCAGACAACGTCTGATACCCAGGATCGCCCTCGTCGTCGTCCAACCACTCACAAACATCGTCCACATCAACATCGTCGCCGTGCGTACGTAGCCGTGCATGGAAGTCATCCACGTCAAACCCTAGGAAATCGTACTCCACATCTGTTCCGAGAAGCAGACGAGACCAACCATTTTCAAGAGTTTTCACAGGGACTTCCTTCCATGCACTAGCCCAGTTGTACAGCGCAGACTTGATGTTGCAGCGGCGAAGGTTTTCCAAAGTCTGCTTGCCTCGAGTGTCACGTCCTTCCCTGCGCTCGTCCTCGTCCTCAAGAACCACCATCACCTCGTCCAGGAACTTCCGACGGTACAGGCGCTTTGTTGCCACGATCACTCCTTGGTCCATTGGTTGAATGAGAGCAGTCGTATTAGGTGGCAGAAACATGCACTTAATACGGCCATTCTCAGCAACCAAGTCCTTGTCGCACGGGTGGGCAGGTGCATTGTCGAGGAGAAGGAGAGCCTTTACCTGGTCGCGAGGAATTCCCAGTGTCTTCGTCTGGTAATGTATGACCTCCTTGACGAAGTGATGGTGAAACCAGTCTTTGAAAATCACAGCTGTGAACCATGCTTTCAAAGAATGGTACCATACGACAGGAAGGACATCCATCACCCCACGAAGGCACCGAGGCTGCTTTGCACGGCCAACAATAACGGGCTTAAGCCAGTGCATGCTGTTAGCATTGGCACAACACAAAGCAGATATCCATTCCTTAGAAAGCTTGCGGCCAGGTACACGCTTCTCCGTCTCATCGGCGAGAGTGTTCCTCGGCACCGAGCGATAGAATAGGCCAGTTTCGTCAGCGTTATAGACTTGACCGAGAGTGAGGCCCTCCCTGTCGATCAAGCCTTTCACCTTGTGCCGAAACTCGTTCACTCCATCCTCGTTAGCGTCCAATGCTTCGCCATGTGCTTTACGGTTAGTAAGGCCATGTCGTAACTTGAACGCGAAGAGCCAACCCTCGGATGTCTTGAAGTCAAGGGCGTCGTGAAGCCTTGCAAACTTCTCAGCAGCAGCCTTCAGCTCCGTTCCACGTACCATCACACTAGCTGCACGTTGCTGTCGATACCAAATCAACGTGGAGCGGTCGATCTCTGCATACTTGGGGGTAAACATAACCTTCCTCTCCACGTTGCGTTTGCTTCTCGACGAGAAGTCAGCCGTGTACTGCATGAGCTTGTCTCGGGAACGCTTGATATCGAACAGAGTCGACCGGGCCAGGTTGAACTCGCGGAGAATGCGAGAGGAAGACCAACCCGCATCAACCTTCTCCAGTATCTCCCGTTTCTTCTCCAGAGTCAACACCACTCTCTTCCTTTTCTCAGGAGGCGGGGCCATCATCACACACACTAAGAGTAGGGCAGAGAGCAGCAGGAGGCCTTGCAGCAAGTACGGCACCACCACAAAAGCGAGCACGTGGGCAGCCATGGCGAACAGCGCAGGTCTTGTCGCGGTGAGAGACAGGCGGGAAGTGGGGAGGATGCAGCGGCGCTCTATCGGACGTCGGAGGAATGACGAACCAAAACAATGCTCTCACGCGGCGCGCGCGGCAAGTTCAAATTACGGACGGCAAAAAATCGATTTTTTTTTTTTCCAATTTTTTTGGATTTTCGGACCATTTTGGGAATGTTTGATCCCAGGACGATAAGGTTCGGTTAGTGGGGATGTTCGGTTATTGGGCGTCCGGATATTAGAGTGATTACTGTATATATATATATATATATATATATATATATATATATATATATGTATATATATATTTATATATACAGTATATATATATATATATATATATATATATATATATATATATATATACAGCCCCTGGGGGAAGGGGGGGTTATCAAGAATACTCCCCCAGTATCCCTGCTTGTCGTAAAAGGCAACTAAAAGGGTTGGCAGAGGGTTAGTGCCCCTCCTCAGAAAACAACTAACTAAAAAGACAAACAATAAGCCTCGGACAAGGACTGACGAAAAGATGACGACCAAGGACCGGACAAAGGACATGGTAATCGGAACGTGGAATGTAAGGGGAGCGAATGATGAGGTGAAAGAGAGCGAGATTGTCCAGGTGCCTGAGGGCGCGAAAGTTGATGTATGCGGAATAACTGAAACGAAATGGAGAGGTGAGAGTGTGCGTGAATGGGAGTATGGATGGGGTATATGTGCAGGAATAGGTGAGAATGAGAGGGCAAAGGAAGGAGTATGTATAGTTGTGAGTGAAAGATGGAAGAAGAGCATAAGAGAGTATGGATCAGTTGGGTCAAGGATTGTGTGGGAAAGATTGAAAGTTGGAATACAAATGTGGGCGATTGTGTGTGTGTATGCGCCAACACAAGATTGTGCAAGTAGAGTGAGAGAAGAGTTCTGGATAAATGTGGAAGTGTGCATGGAAGGAATGAGAGAGTGTTTTTGATCGGTGATATGAATGGTAAAGTAGGGAACGTGAAGGTGGATGGAATAGTTGGTGGGTGGGGTGTACCTGCTGAGATAGATGAGAATGGCAGTGCATTAGTGGACTTTTGTGCTGGGAGGCAGTTGGTGTGATAGCCAATACCCTCTTCAGGCACAAAATGATCCACAGGTATACATTGCGAGTGATGAGAATGGTGGGTGGTGAACTGAATGAAAGGAAGGCAATGATTGATTATGTGTGTGTGGATGAAAGGATGCGAAAAAGTGTAATGGATGCAAGAGCTTATAGAGGTTGGGGGAGTGGACTTTCTGACCACTACTTGGTGGTGGCCAAGAAGGGAAGGACGGCAAGAAGGAGTATTTGTAAGGAGAGTGGAAAGGTTACAAGAGGATGAGAAAAAGTATAAGAGAGAAGTGAAGGAACGATTGGGCAAATATGAATTGGAGCAGATGGGGGACGTGGAAGGTGTGTGCAGGATATTTACAGAAGAAATATGTGCAGCATGTGATGTGGTGTGTGGGACGAAGAGAAGACGGAGGGGTGTGCAAGGAACAGCGTGGTGGAGGCACAAAAGAAGAAAGCATATAATGAATGGATGAGAAATAGGGGCATGGAAGAAGTTGAGAGGTGGAAGAGAGAGTTATATGTAGAAAGAAAGAGAGAGGTGAAAAGATTAGTAAGAGAGAGTAAGAAGAGAGCGGATGAGGAATTAGGAAGGAACTTGAGTGTAAAGTGGAGGGACTGTAAGAAAATGTTCTGGAAAGAGGTGAAAAGATTAAGACAGGGTTGAAGTGAAGTTAGCAGGAGAGTGAAAGATAAAAATGGTAGATTACTAGTGGAGAAGGGAGAAAAAGTGAGGAGATGGAGAGAACACTTTAAGGAATTGTTGAACATAGAGGATGGAAGTTATGCGAGTATAAGTGGCTGGGGAATGGGTGGGAGAAGAAGGGAGGTGAAAAGACGGGAAGAAATCAGTAGGATAGAAGTTGTGGAAGCAATGAAGAATGTTAAATTGGGGAAAGCCCCAGGAATTGATGGAGTGTGTGGTGAAATGCTGAAGTATGGGGGAGAGATAGTAGTAGAATGGATGTGGAAAATGTGCAGATTGGCCTGGAAGGAAGGTGGAGTCCCGGAGGATTGGAAGTCAGGTATAATTATTCCCTTGTACAAAAAGAAAAGGGGAAAAAGAAGTGTGTGGTAATCATAGGGACATCTGTCTTCTTAGTATAATATGAAAAGTGTATGGTAGGATATTTATTGACAGAGTTAGAGAAAGAACAGAGGAATTAGTTGGAGAAGAACAGGGAGGCTTTAGGAAGGGAAGAGGTTGTGTAGATCAGATATTCATTCTTAGATCTTTAGTGGAAAAGTTTCTAGAGAAGGGAAGGAAGTTGTATGCAGCTTTCATGTACAGTAAAAGTCCAATATTTCGGCATCCAATTTCCCGGCAAATCTGACATTCCGGCAGTTTTGAGAAATAGTCCCATTTACGAAAATCTCCGATCATTCGGCAGATTCTCCGATTTTTTTCGTCAGTCTTGAAATTCTCCATGAGGCTCGCCAGCTAGCTACCCGCCTTTACCCGCCTTAGTGAGTGAGATAGTGAAAGTGATGGAACGAGTCTACCACTGCCATGAAGCTCAGAGGCTAGCTCTTTCTCCTATAGCATAAAGAGAGGACAAACATGTAGTGAGTCTAGCATGGGAAAGAGAATCTGTTTCACCATTCTTCCGAGTTGTTGCCGTGCTGCTGCCGACTTCTCTTGATTCTTCTGTGTGCTTTGTGAACTTCGTACCGAAATACCTCTGAAATTACTATTCGAGTATACTGTAAGCACCGTAACATCAGACAGGAGCTTTGTAACACCTGAGTGGACCAGTCGTGTGTTGTGAACAGTTTAAACATCTTCTGCGTGCTTTGAAAATTGCCTCCACGTGTGGAAAGTTAACTGGTGTTAGCAAGAAGCGTACACATAAGATGTTGACTATTGCTCGGAAAATTGAGCTGTTGAAAAAATTAGAGGCTGGCATGAGTAGGAAACAGATAATGGATGAGTTTAACGTAAGCTCCTCTACCATCTATGATATAAAGAAACAGAAAAATGATCTATTTAAATTTGTTTCTCAGGCCTCCGGTACGACCCAGAGGAAAGCAATGAAAAAAGCAAAGTTGAGTGAGCTGGATGAAGTGCTGCATAGGTGGTTTGTGGCTCAGCGTTCTGAAGGGAAGCCTATTTCGGGGCCTCTCATCATAGAAAAAGCCAAAATGTTCTATGCTGAGATGAAAATAACAGAACCAACAGCAGTCTCTGAACCTCAAGCTCTACTGCCGCAGCAACAGGGAGAAGAGTCCTTAGAGCCTGTTGCAGGACCCTCTACTGCTGGGGACTTCTTCCAGCAGTAGCAGACTCCAATCAACCCCTTCTATTGTACATAAGTAAATTAGGAACCTACTATAAGTTTAGGTAAGTGCATGTGAACTTGTAGGCCTACTGTACCATTACATTTATATACAGTATGTTCACTAATTTCTTTATTTTTCATATTCATGTATAGTACTGTATTCATTACAGTATTGTACAGTATCAAACAGTATACAGTACTCTCTCCAAACACATTTGTAATGATATGAGTAATGATGATAATGTTCACCAAAACATATAAGGTACTGAGTGGGTAGGGTTTTCGATAATTCGGCAATTTTGATATTTCGGCACTTGCCTGGTCCCATAGATGCCGAAAAATCGGACTTCTACTGTATTCGGAAAAAGCATATGACAGGGTGGATAGACAAGGATTGTGGAAAGTATTAAGAATATAAGAAGTAGATGGGAAGTTGTTGAATGCTGTGAAGAGTATGTATGATGGTGCTAAGGCTGCAGTGCGTGTGGATGGTGAACTGAGTGAATTTTTCTCTTTGAAGGTTGGGTTGAAACAGGGATGTGTCATGTCTCCATGGTTGTTCAATCTGAAAATGAATGGGGTAATAAAAGAGGTACATGGTAGGGTAGTGGATGTTGGAGTGGCCCTGGTGAGAGAGGGTAGTGTTTGGAAACTCCTTGTACTGTTGTTTGCAGATGATACTGTGTTGTTGAGTTAAGACGAAGGGGAGCTGCAAGGCTTGGTGGATGGGTTTGGAAGAGTGTGTAAGAAACAGAATCTAAAGGTGAATGTAGGGAAGAGTAAAGCGATGGTCTTTGAGAGAGGTGAAATCAGTGAATGTACAGCGAGGTTGGATGGTGAGGAATTGGAAAATGTGAGTACTTTTAAGTACTTGGGTAGTGTGATGAGTAAGGATGGAGGTTTGGAGGTTGAAGTGCTTGAAAGGGTACAGCAGGGAAGAAAGGTTGGTGGTTCCTTGAATGCAGTGATAAGAAGCAGGGAAGTGAGCTTGGAAGTGAAAAAGTTACTACATGACAGTATTGTGATACCAACTCTAACGTATGGAAGTGAAGCTTGGACGTTGCTGGAAGGACACACGTCGAGAGTGAGAGCAGTGGAAATGGGTTATTTAAGAGGAGCCTCTGGAGTCACATGGAGAGACAGGCTGACAAATGAGGATATAAAGGAGTGTTGTGGTGTGGATGTGATAGGAAGTGTTAGGAGGAATACACTGAGGTGGTTTGGCCATGTGGAGAGGATGGAGGGTGAAAGACTGACGAAGAGAGTGTATGTGAGTGAGGTGGAGGGGGGAAGAGGGAGAGGAAGGCCAAGGATGAGATGGAGGGATGGGGTGGAGAGGTACATGAGAGAGGGGGAGTGTGAATTGGGAGCGGGGCAGTGAAATGGCGGGGGACAGGGCGAAGTGGAGGCGATTTGTTTGTGGCCACCCCGAACGGGATTGAGGCGTCTGGCAATAGATAGATAGATATATATATATATATATATATATATATATATATATATACAGTAACAGTAATCACTCCAATATCAAACGTAATAGATCCATAGGTAGGTCCGGATATTGGTTCTGTCCGGATATTGGGCCCCAGCTTATGGACTTGTACTTATGGACCCTAACTCAGAGAAACACCTATACAACTCCCTCTGGACATGCATAGCACCTATTTAAGACCCAAATCACACCAATAAGGCACATAAATGACTGAAATAAATGCAAAAGAAACATAAAATGAGGGTTTAGAAGTAGGTTCATACAATAATAAACATTCTGGTGACTGGCTCCTGGACTGGTACTTATGGACCCTAACCTAGCCTAACTCAGAAAAACACCTTCCTACTGCACATGCATAGCTCCTAACACCCTATTCACACCAATAAAGGACATTAAAGAGTGAAATGAGGTAAGTATATTATGGAAAAAAATACAGTATGAAACATTCTTATGTCCGGATAGTGGGGATGTTCGGATATTGGGCATCCGGATATTAGAGTGATTACTATATATATATGTATACGTATATATATATATATATACAGTATATATATATATACGTATACATATCTATATATATATATATATATATATATATATATATATATATATATATATATATACGTATATATATCTATATATCTATATATGTATTAGGAGGAATACACTGAGGTGGTTTGGCCATGTGGAGAGGATGGAGGGTGAAAGACTGACGAAGAGAGTGTATGTGAGTGAGGTGGAGGGGGGAAGAGGGAGTGGGAGGCCGAGGATGAGATGGAGGGATGGAGTGGAGAGGTATACGAGAGAGGGGGGTGTGAGTTGGGAGCAGGGCAGTGAAATGGCGTGGGACAGGATGACGTGGAGGTGATTTGTTTGTGGCCACCCCGAACGGGCTTGAGGCGTCTAGCAATAGATAGATATATATATACAGTGGAACCTCGGGCCTTCGAACGTCTCACATGTCGAACAAATTGGACTTCGACCAAAAAATTCAAGAAATTTTTGCTCCAGAGGTCGACCAAAATATTGGACCTCGACCAACCTGAACGTAGCCGAACGAAGGGATGCTGGCCGACTGACAGTCACGGGTCCACCTTTGTTGTTCGTCAGCGTGGTCGTCCTGCTGTGCTTCACATTTTTCTTGATTCAGTGCAGTATTAGCCCCTAATAATGGCTCCAAAGAAAGCAAGTTCATCCAGTACCGCTACTGGCAGTGAAAAGAGGAAAGTAGTACGGAAAATAATTGAAGAAGTGGAAAAATTATTGCTTATCTTCATCAATGAGAAACATTTAGCAGGAGACAGTGTTAGTGAGTATATAATTTGTGAAAAGGCAAGAGAAATATACAGTCACATCGTAAAGGAAAGCACTGGTACCAGTGCTGAAACTTAAATAGGTAAGCATCTGGGGTCTTGGAACGGATTAAAATGATTTACATTATTTCTTATGGGGAAAATTAGTTCGGTCCTCGACCAATTCGGTCCTGGAACAGCCTTCCAGAACGGATTGTGTTCGAGGACCGAGGTTCTACTGTGTATATATATATATATATATATATATCATCATCATCATCATCATCATCATCCAGACGTACTCTCCCACTGTGGATCAGGGTGAGGAGTAGCAGTGTCCAGACAGCCAAAGTTTGCCCACTTCAATGGGCCATGCTTCCATTCACTTGTCATTCAGGCCCTCGAAATCCTGGCTCTATCTAATAGGATATATATATATATATATATATATATATATATATATATATATATATATTTATAGATAGATAGATAGATAGTTACACATACATACATATATACAGTGCTCATCAGAAGTATCAAGAGCCCTGCGTCCCTCCTACGAAACAAACCTGTCAGCATTGAAAAAAACATATGAATAATGCATTTTTTTTTACCTTTAATGCTTTTTAGGGTATCCTTTATGCTTCTTCACGGACCTGAGACATCGTGGAAGTGAAAGGGCAAGGTTCCTGAGGTGCTGGAGTGGTGTTTTGTCCCATGAGTCACGAATGGCTGCTTCCAGCTTAGGTAGAGAGCTCACGTCCTTCCCTTGGAGATTCTTCTTTACGACGTACCAGAGGTTTTCTATCGGGTTGAGGTCTGGACTATTGCCTGGCCAGTCTTTCATGAATGATACCGCGCAGTCACGAAGCCAATTGTTGACTGATTTGGCTCTATGAGCAGGTGCACCGTCCTGCTGAAACATTCGTGCACCTGTGAGCTCGAAGGACTCAGGTAAATGATCACAAAGAAGCTCAAGATAAACGTCCTGATTCACTCTGCAGTTCTTGGTAAGCACAACAAGCTTCCCCAAACCTTTACTAGAAAAACAACCCCATACCATGAGTGAATCAGGGTGTTTAACTGTGCTCTCCACGTAACGAGGGTCAAGCGGGTCACTACCTTTGTGCCGGTACACCCGTGCTCCTCAATTACAGGTAACGCTAAATGTTGCCTCATCAGACCACAACACTGACAACCATTGGTCCTCACCCCAGTTAAGGTACTTGTTAGCAAAGGCAAGCCTACGAAGTCGTTGATAACATGTAAGAAGAGGCTTTCTCACAGGCCTGTGACTTGTGTAACCAAGTTCATGGACTCTTCGAGACACCGTGCACACAGAAACCTCACCAAACACTTCCGGGTTGCTCTCCTTAATTTTCCTTGCACTCACACGAGGATTAGACTCCACTGCACGTTTTAAAACATTAACAGACCTTGGGGAAGTTTTCCTGGGCCTACCAGACCGCGGTTTCTTTGTGGGAACGTTACCACTGTTTTCCACTTGAAAATGAGCGCACCACCTACGCACTGTCTATCGAGCCACACCAACCAATTCACTAATTTCCTTCGTGGGTTGGCCTGCCTCCTTTAGAGCAATGATCTGGGATATGATTTCACTTGAAAGTTCACGGGTAAGGGCCATAACAAAGTGGCGAAAGCCAAAACACTGCGAGACACTAGGTAAAAAATGGCGCAAGAAGAGAGGGATACTCGGCGGAGTTCCTCTCTCTCACGCAGCCTGTAGGCAACTGAGGCGGGAACCAACCAGCGCGCAGTAAGGCCTCAAGCTCCTGTGACATCATGTTAGTGCCCCAAACATGTGGCTCAATTTTTAGTACCAAAAACGGGTGATTCTTTTTTCGCCAAAAGTATTGCGCGCCCTGCCATAGGCGCTCGATACTTCTGACGAGCACTGTACATACATACATACCAAAACAGTGTTCATCACAGTACTGCAATATGGTTCATAACTCAAAGAAAATGGGTATGCATTTCACTGATCATTTTTATCATCATTATCACTGCCCTGTTTCCCAGTAGCCTCTTGAGTTCAGTGACATATTTATTCCTGCTGATGCCAGACAGTTTCATTTCACTAAGGAAAGGTGCCCAGTATGGAAGGAGCTGACTAGTGTATGTACAGCAGCACCTGTAGTTGAAAAGGTCTCTTCCTAAATAAATAAAACTGTTTCAGAGATGGCAAGAATAAAAGAATAAATGAATCATCAGAATGAAGGAGTTATTTTATGATGGTTTGAGTAATCCAAAAATGAGGGCAGGTAAGGGCTAAATAATTAACCAAGGAAATGAACTATACTGTATGTGCTGTACCTTCATTAACTCATTATTCAAGCCCCGAAAATTCTCAGTTCTAGCACTGCCTAATAATTCAAACAGTGTTATTTTCATGAAGCCTTTGTGCAGTATGCTTGTTATTGAAGGCCTTGGCTGTGCATGCATGTAAAAGCCTGTTTTTCACTTGTTGAAAGCCGTTAACACTGAGATTGGGTGCCATGTACCACCATCACCAGCAGTGTGCAACCAGCTTGTAGCGTGGACGTGTGTTTTAACCTGTCCAAGCTGCAGACCTCATATGAGGCATAATGAAGGTGTGCATAGGCCAAACAGCAAGTCTCATATGAGGTAGCTGTAAGTTAGGCTGGTTATTAAATAGTGACTCAGGGGAGGTTAACTTCCATACAAAGAATCAACCCAGCAGGGGTTAATGTCCATATTCCCTTACTGTTCCCAGTCTTTTAGCCATGCTTAGGACCTCGGGTTTGAATTAGAAGTTTTCATTCTCATAGGCATGTGCCATCCAAGGCTGATGAGTCCAGCCCAACCCAGGGAACAGATAATTTTTAGATGTGCGGGAGAGATATGTTTGTGTTTTGGTCTTAGTTTAGACTTTCTGATAATGTGATGATTACCCCATGTGAGAGTGTTGTGCAAAGTCATCTGCTGGGCTCTGGACCCCATGTGATCCCTGTGGTAGTACCTGCAAGAGACAATGGTAACCATCCACCTCCTACTTAGTTAATAAAGTGTAATACAGTACACCCTCATTATCGACGGGGGATAGGTACCTAAGATACCCGTCGATGCCTAAAACCGTCGATACCGATTTTCGTCTGGTCAGGTACCCTTTATTTATATATTTTAATATCCCTTCAATCACTCGTATGTAATATGGAGTTTAGTTTTAGTGTTTCTTAGAAATAAATTAGTTAGGCAATTGAAAAACTGAATATCATAATAAAACTACTTATATTAAGTAAAGAATTATGGAAAAAATAGCATAATCTCTGATGTTGATGCATAGTGGTCGTACACTGGACCTCAACTTGTAATGGCTACTGTATCATCACTTCTCTCTCCACTTACACCTCACTTCATCTAAAAATCAAAGGCGAAACCAGCAGTTGTAGCCATCCATATGTTTACATAACCGAGTGTGGTAAAAAAAAAAAAAAAAAAAAAAAAAAAAAAAAAATGAAATCAGCAGTGGTGGTCATTCATACGTTCTAATAACTGAGAGTGTGGGGCAAGTGTTACGTTAGATCAGCTGTTCGCACTGATCTTCACAACACACGCCGGTGCTGCTAGCTCATACCAGAGAGACCACGCTCTCCTATTTACTTTCATTCTCAAGAGCTTCCTTTCATTCATGATATTCCATTTCTCCCAGACCTAAATTTTCACGACTGTATGGCAGTTTATGCTATCAAAGATGAATCTTAGCCTAGCTTTCGCTAGGATCTTCTTTTAGGAAAATTCAACTCTCCTTATGCTCGTATATTTCATATTTAATCTCTGCCTAACTTTTGCAAGAAATATCCTTTATTGACAAAAAATCCAACTCGTCTTTAACATTATAACAAATGATACAGGAGCATGGGTTTTATCATATGTCCTTCTGCATTACCACACAACAGCACAGACACACGATCTTTTGCTGCTTTAAAGCCTGGCGCACTTTTCTCCTTCTTCGAAATGTACGTTCTTTTAGGCATTTTCTTCCACCACAGGCGTGTTTCGTCCGCATTAAATACTTGTTCATGCCTGTACCCTTTCTCCCTTATAAGTTCAGCAAAGTCACGTGGGTACGATTCTCCTGCTATCTGATCTGCTGAAGCTGCTACACCAGTCATCCTAATGTTATGTAGGCCATACCTTTTCTTAAAATTCTCGAACCAGCCCTTGCTGGCTGCAAATTTCTTTTGCCTAGAAGCACCAACATTACTAGGCCTATCACCATCGTCATTACTTTCATTACCATCATCACTATTTTCATCACCATCATCACTATTTTCACCTGCCTCACTTTCATCACCATTATCTTCACCAACACCACTGCTTTCACCAGCAAACCGAGCGTAGAGTTGTTTTGCTTTGTTTCAGATGAACTGGGAGTCTAGCGGCACGTGTCGACGGTTTAAGTCCTCAGTCCAAATATTCAGTGCCTTTTCCACCTTCACCAAGGCATCATCTCTCACATGCATCGTTACTTTAGCCGATCCTGGTGTGCACGAAGCCAGAGCATCTTTAATGTCTTTTTCTCTCCGTTTTATGCCACGAACACTGGACTCATTCATGCCATACTCGCGACCAACCGCTGCATAGCTCATTCCACTTCTAAGTTTTTGTAATATTTTGTTCTTTACTTCCAAGGTAAGTACTTTCCTTGCTCTCTTAGCTGCCTTATTTCCAGTTGGAGTGTTACAAGGGTGCTTCGGAGCCTTGATGATCGCGAAAGCACGATAGATGTGGCCGAACACGATAAGAGAACAACAGACAAACGTGTACTGATGCTGTTGTTTGTTGGGTCGGCGGGAACATGCTGCGAGCAGCCAGAGACACCTGGCAGGATGGCGCGCAAACTTGCCAGGAGGTGCCAATACAATTCTTTATTTTTTTATTTTTTTAATAATAATAATTTAACTCCCAGGAGACAAAAAAAACGTCGATAATCAAATCCGTCAATTAAAAAAAACGTCGATAATGAGGGTGTACTGTACTGTACAATAGTTCATTAAAACAGCTAAAGGGTATAGGAGCCCAAGGCTAAGCCACCATAGTCCAGAACATTTTAGGATCGGAGACTCACTTATGCTTCTTTTTTTTTTTTTTTTTTTTTTTTTTTTTTTTTTTTTTTTTTTAACATGTCCGACTCTGGGCAAAGGCTTCAGGGCCTATTTCTCGGGGGCAGTGAGCTATCCCAAGGCCCAGTAGTCCTCCTACACCTCCACATGTCATCACTTCGGCGCTAACACCCACCATCCTTATTGAATACATGCTAGGGCTGCCTCATACTGGATGAGTGTATTGGTATTAGCGGGGGTATTTTTACGACATGTCGGTGGGTCATGTGGTAGATCAGGAAAGTCTGCTTTTTAGGAAATTCAAATCCTTAAACTGTTCCCTGCCCCAGCCGAGATTCAATCCTTGGTCCAGTATTACTGCAGGCTGCCTCTCTACCGATTCAGCCACCACCTTTAACTCCAGGATTACAGTGACTTGATTTATAGTTTATGACTTTATATGTAGCTTTTTATTGTTTAGTGTTTATTCAGGTTGGCAAAAATCCATCTGAAGGGGTTTTTGAAGGCCCCTCCTATTTAGTCTTTCATGGATGAACTCGTCTGGAGATTACAAGAAGAAAATAAAATATAGTACATTTTGTTATCAAACTGAAGGGTTTTAACATAATAAATTTTAAAAGCAAAAACAATTTGGCTAAGTACTATATTGGTCATGCCAGATTTTTTTCAATTTAAATCTGGTAGAAGAAAGTCCTTAACCCCTTCAGTCTGGTGATATATATTTTTTTTAGTTAATTCAAACTGTATCTAGATTATTTTATTCAGTTTTGATGAGATTTTGAACAGCAAGGGTTATGTATATCCTTCCTCTCCTAACCCATTCATATTCCCATCTGATTATTTTGTAAGTGTAAACCCGATGGACTGCAGGCAGTCATTGCCTTTCAACTGCAGTCCACCATCCTCCTTTTGACGGGCAGGGAACATGGCCTGGTTGTATTGGTACCACCTTGGGAAGACGTCCCTCTCCACCAGGACACAAATAGAGGTGTAAATGTTCCACCCTAAATTATACTTGTACCTGCATTTAACACCTGGTAAATATTTTCATTCTTGGCTGACTTCACTTCCAAAATTAAGTTGTATTTGCACACACCTTACAGTATATCATTGGCTAGGTAGTGTTTGCTTTGTGTTTTGAAATGTTGACAGGACTGTAACTGCCTCTGCATTTTTGTTTTCGTTTTTAAAGGCTCCAACATGCTTGCATGTGTCGGCCTTGGTCACCTAATGGCGGCTTTCCACACTGCACGATCCATTGCAGCCTCCCTGTTCAGTCCCTTAACCCTGAGGTCACAATGACCTCGTCCCATGTCTTTCTCGGTCTACCCCTCATAACCCCACCCCCAATATTAACACTTCTCACCTTCCACGAATAGGATGGATGGACAGTGTGAAGAGAGCGTTGGATGCGAGAGGGATGTCTGTTGAGCAAGGAAGAGTGGCTGTGCATGACAGAAATAAATGGAGAGAAATTGTGAATGAATAAGTGATGATGCAGCCCTGAGGGGATATTCTCCTGCATTTGGTCTGATCAGCTAGTCAGGTTAGGTGCGGGTAAGGGGATGGGTCTGTTATGATGTGGCAAGGGTAAACCAGTTATGCTGTCGGGCCCTGTTGCGGATGTCACTGATTGCATTGCGCAGTTGACCCTTGCGCAGTGTGGTGCGGTGAGGATCTGTCCGTTCTCCCCTTTGGGGCTAAGATGCGAATGAATGTGTTTGAATGGATGAGTAAATGGGGAGTCTGTCGTCCTGTCTCGGCTACCTCCCTTTCCTTGGGGGAAGCAGCCTAGGTATATAGATAGATAGATAGACCTTCCTCACCCAATTATCATCCCCCATCCTCTCCACATGTCCAAACCATCTCAATCTACCTCTCCTCATCACAACACCAATACACTCCAGTCCCATCCTACCTCTCAACTCTTCCATCGTAAACCCAGCCTCTCCAGGCCTTGGACGCAGGGACACACTGCATATCCACCTAATCATTGTGAATAAACAAAAACATTCTAAAGTTATTCTTAGTTATGTAGATTTAAACTTTACTCACAGCCAGTATTGTACTACTTGAGAACTTGTTTAGAAGCAGAATTTGATAAGCTTTGCAGTGATGGTTTCAGTTTTTCAGTTTAACCCACCCCATCCCGACCACTTTTCCACCACTGACTCCCCCCAATCCTGACCATTTTTGGATTTTTTTTTTTTTTGACTCAAACCTCCGCTTTTGGTGAGAAACATCGAAAATTCATAGAGAAATCGCTCACCTGAGGTTTAAAGTACTCGATACAGGTAGGAGTACCTCCTTACCTTACTGGGTTTTCTAACAGGCTGGCACCAAAGAAAATTAGTTCTGTGGGAGGACAACTATTTCACACCACTCATAAACGGTATTTATTTATTTATTTGGTACGAATTTATATGTAGTACGAGAGTATATTGGTTTTCGAGCAGTAATATAGGCATTATAAGCATTGTTTCACTCACTAACTCATCACCATACCTGACCTTTTTTTGCCACATTACCTGATCATCATTTCTGACTGTTTCTTCCTCTAATGCTATGTAAAGTTTGTCCTCCACATTGTCATTGATTGGGGAATCACTCTGGCCCTGAATTTCGTACCATGGCATGACATGGCTTTACTGGCCAGGTCACTGATAACAGGTGAATTGCTGAGACAATGGCGTGCAGGGGGGGGGGAGGTCATGCTGGGTAAGGCATTGTCCCTGCCTGGCATCTTGTAGAGGAAGGTGTCACGTGTATATGTACCAAAAATCAGTCGCGAAAATTGAAAATTGTGCAAATTAGGGACCTTGCAATTGATTCACGTTTATGTACGTCGACGGGATTAGCAGTGACAAAACGTGTGGACGTTAAAGAACGTCTACGGAACGCCGCGGGTTAAAGAGAAATCTCAGAGAACAGAACTGGAAAATGAAAAAAATCTAGTAGAGCACAACAACTGACCCAGCTGCTTCTGGTAACTATCCTTTGACTTCAGGAATGGGTGGAGAGTTACCTATATTAGCAGTTTGTTCCGGTATGAAGCAGGCACTTGAAAACTCTTCCCCAGTATTTGAATTAGATCTTACATCCATGTCATTGATGGTTATATTTTGAAAATATTTGGTGTGATTTCTGAGTCTTTGAACATGAAAGGGCTAAGCTAAAAAAAAAAAAATAATGGCAACAAGGATAAAAGAAAAATTACATTATTAGGCTGAAGGGATTAAAGATCAGTGTGTTAGAGCAAAGGCCTGATTCAGGTATTATTGCACATTTTGTATCCATCTGTTGATCTTTCTTAACCATTTATAATAATTGATTAGTTGCTCAGAAGTATCATTCCCTTTTTTAACTCCATGAATCCAGTGACTTTGTTACTTTTTATTTCATACTTTGCTATCTCCAGATTAATTTATTCATCTTTGAGGGAGAATATTCAGACTAGTGAGGTTAGATACAGCTGCTGTTATTCCCTTCAGTATATGAGGTTTATCCAAAATGAAACCAAACTTTTTACAAGGTGCACCAACTGGCTTGATTGCTATGGGAACGCTGTGCAGCGGCGATTTTGAGCTTTAGTCTACGCTAACTGCATCTCATTATGTCACCTAGTCACCATGGTACACATGCTTGAGTGAACATGTGTTTAGTGCACTTTGGTGATTTGTTGCAAGTAGAACTATGAAGTGTCTTGAGGAGAAATGTGTTTGCATGAAATTGTTTCAGATTGGGAAAAACTTTTACAGAGACTTTTCATATGTTGCAACAGACTTATGGAGAGATTGTTTGAACTGTGGGTAATTTTGCAAGTGGTTCCAGCGGTTCAAATCAGGAAAAATTTCCACTGAAGATTATCTCAAATCTGGACAGCCTTGCACATCAAGAGACAACGGTCATGTTAAGAAAGTGCATGCTGTGATCTGTGAAAATCGTCATCTGAAAGTCCATGAAGTTTCCAAAGAAGCAGGCATGTAAAAGTTTGCGCCACATGATTTTAGCTGAAATACTGAGGGGGGTGTGAGCTGGGAGCAGGACAGTGACATGGCGGGGGACAGGGCGACTTGGAGGCGACTTGTTTGTGGCCACCCCATGCGTGATTAGGGCGTCTGGCAATAGATAGAAAGATAGATAGACATTGTGCTGCCACAAAATTTGTGCCACGTCTGCTAAGAGTTGGTAGAAAGTGAACCATGTCACAGTCAGTCAGGATCTGTTCAGTTTTTCGAATGCTGATGAAAACTCTGAAAAATGTCATAACAGGTGATGAAATGCGGGTGTATGGCTACAGTGTCGAAACAAAAAGGCAGTTGTCACAGTGGGTTGGAACATTGTCACTGCAACCAAAACTAAACATGTCAGAGTCGCCCAAATGTGAAGGTGATGTTCATTTTTTGGGGGGAAGGGCGTCGTTCATCATTAGTTTTTTTCATGGGGTCAGACAGTCAATAAAGAGTTTTACTTGGATATCCTAAAGCGTCTGATGGAGGCAGTACGAAGGAAGAGCCATGAGGCATGGACAAACAAAACCTGGATGCTGCACCATGACAATGCACCTGCTCACACGTCACTCCTTATCCGTAACTTTTTGGCGAAGCATGAGACAAATGTCATCCCTCAGCTACCCTGCTCTTCGGATTTGGCTTCTGACTTTCTTTCGTTCCCAAAACTGAAATCAACCCTTAAAGGTCGCCAGTTTCAGACAATAGAAGAGACTGAAGAAAATTTGCCAGTGCACTAAACACACAACTGTGTGTTCCTCAGTGACTAAGTGACGTTCTGTGATGTGACTAGTGTTAGACTAAAGCTCAACATGACGATCACACTACGCCGGCAAGTAGGTGCACTGTTTAAAAGTTCAGTTTCTTTCTTGACAGACCTCGTAAGAGGCCTTTCCTGAGTTGAATAAAGTTGTCTGACTGTAATAAGCATAAGCTAAAAAAAAAATATGTTGCTGGATTCAAGGGATTAGGGTAAATGAAACATACTAATGTTGCTTCTGACCAAGAGGGAGTTGATATTAAAAATATTGTCAGTTAAGTTCCAGATACTTACTCATAGCTGAATAAAATTATATAGCATTAATTGGAGCATAGTACTGTAGTTTTTCTGATCATGAGAGTTATTGGTAAAATATTATTATAAACACACAGACTCATATTTGGAGGGACAGCTTGACATACTCATCCCTAAGAGATGCCTGGAGGGTTTATGAATATGTGATGCCATCAGGGGAAGTGGTCTGGTGATATTCCCTTAATGTATTGGAATGTAGTAACTTAGCCTCGGCCCCTACATCATACTGGAGATACTATCAGACTGGCTCTTACCATTTTGCTGAATGCACATATATGATCCAGCTGAAACTTTCTTTGCTCTCAGGATTTGATAAACGTGACTCAATCCAGGCAAGTTCTGTGCCTGCAAGGGATGATATCGCTGCCATCTGTTGTCCCCATGAGATTATCAAGAATATTTGTATCTTCTGCCGTGACGACCCTGATGAACCAGACTACAAGCTTGGCAAGGTTAGATCCCCCTTCTTATACTGGGCCATATTCTAGATAGTACAGGAGGCATTCTATCACTGCATCCCCATTTATTGTTTTGCATGTTACACAGCATTCTCATGTTTGATATTTATATTATTATTTTGTCGACTTAATTAGTTGGCAGTTAAGGGCTCTGATCGGATTGAGCCTGTGCAGGTTTCTATCCAAGGGGTGGTTGGGGTATATTGCTCACATAAAGCCACTCAGAGATGAGTGAGGCTGGTCACTCTCATCTTAAATGTCAGGACCAGTTTGCCTAGCTCTGGGCTTCTGTGCTCCTCGTGGGGCAGCACAGGATTAGATGATGATGATAGTAATTTGACTCCATAACACGGAAGAAGATACTGAGGTGTATTGTCAAGTTGCTGTTGTCTGTCTCTTGTTATTGACATTGTTTAATATCAGATAGTTTGCTCAATAACATGCAGAAGGATATTGAGGTACAGTAAGCCTTCCATTTTGGTGACTAATTGGTGCCAAAGTAACCTTGCCATACCCAGCTTTACCAAATCCAAGGGCTTAATTAAATGGGAAAATTTTTAATTGGTTTTGAATGGGCAATAAAAAGCTTGATTTTTCTTCAATTCCACTTTATTGTTGAGAGGTGATAAGTAATTAATATATTAACATAGGTTTTGAATACTAACCCAGAAACAGAAGTTGGGGTGCACTGGTCGACTAAAGTAGTATCAAAGGCTGACAAAGTTAGGCTAATGTCCAACTCCGTGACCCCCCTCGCGGGCCTCTCCTCCACTCTCTTCCACCACTGTCTCTGTCACTGCTTCTGCCTCTGCCACCATTTCATCAAAACCTTCAAGTCAGTATCCATTTGCAGGCTATGTTCATCTTCATCCATGTCATCTTCCACATTTACACATTCAGTTGCCTCAGTCACATGCTTGTTTTCTTCTCATTTGTGGTTGAAATAATGAATAATCAGATCTTATTTACGGTCCCAGCTGACTGGGCTAAATATTAGGGTTGCCAGGTTGGCATTTTTCATGGCAAATATCTCATATTTGGCATTTTACAAACTGTTTGGCCTCAAATTTTTGTGTTTGGCATCAGTGGTTTGTGGTTCGTTCTTGGAAATTATTTGCCAATTGTGAAACTTTAGTTGCCAAAATAAAGGGTAAAATATTTTGAATTTTCCTGCCAGTTGCAAATCTGCCAAAATGGAGGGCATACTGTATAGTGTGTAGGAGTAGCCCATCATTTGTATGTTATTTATTAGTATTATTCTTATATCAACATAGTTTGCATCAGTAACGCACAAAAAGATACTGAGGTGTTATGTGTGGAAGAAGTCATTTGTCTGTTGCATGTTATTTGTATTGTTTTGAAAATGATATACTTTGCATCAGTAACATAGAAGAGAATGTAAGAGGTGTAGTGTGGAAGAGAATTTGCTAAGAGGAGGTGTTATGAAATCTCCAACTTCTCTCACAACTTCGTCCATACACTGTATACTGTATATTGAGCAGCCATTTGGACATCATACCTGTGTCTTACTCCAGCACTGATATTAAACTGCATAAATATTCTCTTCTGTTTACAAATGCTTCATTACAATCAAAAAAACTCTTTACAGCATGCAGCAGTTTTCAGTGAACACCATACATTCTGGTATGTAAAACCTCTACACTCCTTTGTTCACCCTGTCATATACATTTTCCATGTCTGTTCATAATTTTCATACCTTCTCACATGCCTTGTGTGCAGTTTGTCTTACAGCAAGTATCTGACCCAGATATCCACTACCACCTTTAAAATAACCTTTTCGTTGCTCACGAGATGTTGTAATATACTCCTTACCTTCTCTGTGTCTTTGTTTTTCCATACACAAGCAGAGATGTAGTTAGGATATTTTTTAATGAGGTGGACAAGCCCATGTATGTGATGACCCAAAGAAAACTATCCAAGGGGATCTGGAGGCATTCCTCCAGAAAATTGGGGTGGCCAGGCCTATTTCAAGGGTGACAAGGGCCACTCTGGCCACCCCTGTGGCAGTCCTTTCAAGCATTTGCACATGACTGCTTCATTATTAAGTTGCCAGTTTACAAGGGGCAAACTTGCCAGGACCTCATTTTTCTTGTTTTTGATTATTATGTGTCCTTCAGTCCTTCCTCTATCTAACCATGAATACATGGTAAGTCAAGTTCGCCTCTGATATGCTGAAATTACCTGTTATACTAAAAGTGTTTTCCCGAGTGGCGGACATATTGAAGGGAGGCGTGATGCGGGCTCTACCAGGGTAGTTTTTTTGGACCTGGCTGGACTGGGGCTCGGATCTATGCTAGAGAGTACAGGGCACTGTGGTTCCCAGGCTACTGCATCTGCCCAATACAGAGGGGCCCAAACCTGGGAGTAGCACCCCAGGAGGCTGCCCTGTCAGTGGATGTATAATGTCGGGGGCAGTTACAGTGCCAAAGCAAGCTTGGAGGATGTCACTGTAGCTGTCCTGACAGGGTGCCTCAAGGTCCCTCTCCCGGTGACGACTCGAGGTGCCTGGAACCACTGTCTGACTCTCTTCTTCTTCATTTCTGCAACATTCGTAGCCTTTCCTCTAACTTTCGCCCTGTTGAGCACCACCTCTCCTCCTCTAAACCTCACCTTCTTTTTCTAACTGAGACTCAGCTGTCTGAGGCAACTGACAGCAAACCCTTTTCTGTATCCTCCTACTTTCTCTATACTCATTTCAAAGCCAAAGGTGGCTGTTGTGTATATATACGCAACGACTTATCTTGCTCTCGTGTTCCTGAACTCGATTCTTCTGAATTCTCCACACTCTGGCTTCGGCTTTCCTGTCTTTCTCTGGCTAAATATATCTGTGCTGTTTACTTATCCCCTAATTCTACTGACTATCAAAAATTCTTCGACTATCTTACTTCTGCGATGGAACACATTCTATCCATTTCTCCTTTCTCTGAAATCTCTATTCTAGGAGATTTCAATGTTCACCACCACCTTTGGCTCTCCTCACCTTTCACTGATCCACCTGGTGAACAAGCCTACATCTTTTCTATCCTTAATGACCTAGAGCAGCTTGTACAGCACCCTACCCGTATCCCTGACTGCCTTGGAGAGAGCTCCAACATACTTGACCTCTTCCTCACAACTAATCCTTCTGCTTACTCTGTTCATCTTTTCTCTCCGTTGGGCTCCTCCGATCACAACCTTATCACCTTAACCTGTCCTTTCACTCTGGTACGGCCTGTGGACCCTCCAGGGAAACGTCGTCTGTGGCATTTTGGAGCCCCGGACTGGGAGGCCCTCAGGCAGTACTTCTTTCATTTTCCCTGGAATGATTATTGCTTCCAAGGCCATGAGCCATCTGAGTGTGCCTTGCGCATTACGGAGGTTATTCTCTCGGGCATGGAAGCATACATTCCTTTCTCATATCCTTTGACTAACACAAGAAAGCCTTGGTTTAATCACGCTTGTTCTAATGCTGTCCGCAACAAGGAGAGGGCCTACAAAAGGTACCGGAGCAACCCACCCCTGAATCACATCATCTTTACGTTTCTGCCCAGGATCGTGCTAAGTCTGTTCTTCGCTCTGCTAAGAATAATTTCATCCGTACTAAATGCTCTCAATTCTCCAACTCAAATTCTTCCCGCTCCTTCTGGCACCTTGCCAAAAACCTTTCTAACAACTTTACCTCATCATCCTTCCCTCCTCTTTTCTACTCTGATGGTTCTGCAGCTATTTCTTCTACTGATAAAGCAGATCTCTTCGCACAGACTTTCTCCTCCAATTCCACCTTAGACGATTCCGGTGCTGTTCCTCCATCACTTCCCCCCTCTGACTTCCTCATGGCTGACATTAAAATTTCTTCAGCTGGTGTATTTTCTGCCATCACTGGCCTCAGTACTAACAAGGCATATGGGCCTGATGGGGTCCCTCCTGTTGTTCTCAAGAACTGTGCTTCTGTGCTTACACCCTGCCTAGGCAAACTCTTTCGCCTTTGTCTGTCAACTTGTACCTTTCCTTCTTACTGGAAGTTTGCTCTTATTCAGCCAATCCCAAAGAAGGGTGACCACTCCCAACCCTCCAACTATCGTCCAATTGCTTTAACGTCCTGTATTTCAAAAGTTTTCGAGTCAATTCTCAATAGAAAAATTTTAAGGCATCTTTCCTATCACAACCTTCTTTCTAATCGTCAGTACGGGTTCCGTCAGGGACGCTCCACTGGCGATCTTCTCACCTACCTTTCAGACTCCTGGTCATCCTCCTTTCGGGACTTTGGCGAAAGCTTTGCCATTGCACTTGACATCTCAAAGGCTTTCGATCGAGTCTGGCATAAATCTTTAATTTCCAAACTGCCCTCCTACGGTTTCTATCCTTCTGTCGGTGCCTTCATCGCTAGCTTCCTTTCTGGTCGTTCTATAGCCACTGTTGTAGACGGCCATCGTTCTTCTCCTAGATCTATCAACAGTGGTGTTCCTCAGGGCTCTGTCCTATCACCAACTCTCTTCCTTTTATTCATCAATGACCTTCTAAGCTGTACATCTAACCCTATCCTCTCATACGCTGATGACTCCACCCTTCACCTTTCCATTCGGTTCCCGCAACGCCCATCTCAACAGTTACTTCAACAAACAAGGGATGAGGCTATGGAACACCTAATGTCTGACTTGGCTCATATCTCTGACTGGGGTAAAAATATTATGGTTGTTTTTAATGCATCTAAGACTCAGTTCTTACACCTGTCAACCTGACAAAATCTTCCATAGGTATACCCATTAATGTTTAATAATATTCAGCTTAATCGTGCATCATCCTTGAACATGCTTGGGGTTTCATTTACTCGGGACTTATCTTGGAAAGATCATATTACATCTCATGTAAAATCTGCTTCCAAGAGATTGGGTGTGTTAAGCCAACTCCTCTCTTTCTTTACCCCTGCACAATTGTTGACTCTAAATAGGGGTTTTATCTGCCCCTATGTGGAGTACAACTCTCATGTGTGGGGAGGCTCCCCACATACAGCTCTTCTCAATAGGGTGGAGTCAAAGGTTTTTCGTCTCATTAACTCTCCTCCTCTTACTGACTCCCTTCAACCTCTGTCTCTTCGCTGCACTGTTGCATCTTTATCTCTTTTCTGTCGCTACTTTAATGGTCACTGCTTCTCTGAACTGTCTGCTTGCATTCCTCCAACGCTACGACGCGTAGCACCCGTCTGGCAGCAAACTCTCATCCCTTTTCTGTCCAACTTTCTAATGGAAGAGTTAACCGTTACTCCCAGTCTTTCATTTATGCAACAGGTCAACTCTGGAACTGTCTCCCTCTGTCTGTATTTCTTGCTGCCTATGATCTCCAGTCTTTCAAACGCAGTGTGTCCAGGCATCTCAAAATGATCGGATCTTGAATTTGGCTCTCTATTGTATTTTGTTTTTCTCTTGGAGGGAACTGTTATTGTGGGCTCATGGCCTTTGGTTCCTTCTTCCTCGCATAAAAAAAAAAAAAAAAAAAAAAAAAATATGCCACAGCCACTGGTCACAGCTGGTGCACTATGGGTCCCAGGTCTCATGCCTGGACGTGGGACTGTGCGGGTGGGCGGGGCCTGTGGTCTTTCTCTTCCCCTATATAATTTTAATGACATACCAAAAATTAGAAAAAACAGAAGACTGATACGAAATCACTCAAGGGGATCAGAGTGGCATCGTAGAATGTGGGTAGTTTTTTTTTTTTATTTTTTTTTTTTTATGCGAGGAAGAAGGAACCAAAGGCCATGAGCCCGCAGTAACAGTTCCCTCCAAGAGAAAAACAAAATACAATATAGAGCCAAATTCAAGATCCGATCATTTTGAGATGCCTGGACACACTGCGTTTGAAAGACTGGAGATCATAGGCAGCAGGAAATACAGACAGAGGGAGACAGTTCCAGAGCTGACCTGTTGCATAAATGAAAGACTGGGAGTAACGGTTAACTCTTGCATTAGAGAGTTGGACAGAAAAAGGATGAGAGTTTGCTGCCAGACGGGTGCTACGCGCCCGTCGTAGAGGTGGAGGAATGCAAGCAGACAGTTCAGAGGAGCAGTGACCAATAAAGTAGCGATAGAAAAGAGATAAAGATGCAACAGTGCGGCGAAGAGACAGAGGTTGAAGGGAGTTAGTAAGAGGAGGAGAGTTAATGAGACGAAAAGCCTTTGACTCCACCCTATTGAGAAGAGCTGTATGTGGGGAGCCACCCCACACATGAGAGTTGTACTCCACACAGGGGCGGATAAAACCCCTGTATAGAGTCAACAATTGCGCAGGGGTAAAGAAAGAGCGGAGTCGAAGAAGCACACCCAATCTCTTGGAAGCAGATTTTACAAGAGATGTAATGATCTTTCCAAGATAAGTCCCGAGTAAATGAAACCCCAAGCATGTTCAAGGATGATGCAGGATTAAGCTGAATATTATTAAACATTAGTGGGTATACCTGTGGAAGATTTTGTCGGGTTGATAGGTGTAAGAACTGAGTCTTAGATGCATTAAAAACAACCATATTATTTTTACCCCAGTCAGAGATACGAGCCAAGTCAGACATTAGGTGTGCCATAGCCTCATCCCTTGTTTGTTGAAGTAACTGTTGTGATGAGCGTTTTTGGAACTGAATGGAAAGGTGAAGGGTGGAGTCATCAGCGTATGAGTGGATATGGTTAGATGTACAGCTTAGAAGATCATTGATGAATAAAAGGAAGAGAGTTGGTGATAGGACAGAGCCCTGAGGAACACCACTGTTGATAGATCTAGGAGAAGAACGATGGCCGCCTACAACAGCGGCTATAGAACGACCAGAAAGGAAGCTAGCGATGAAGGCACAGATAGAAGGATAGAAACCGTAGAAGGGCAGTTTGGAAATTAAAGATTTATGCCAGACTCGATCGAAAGCCTTTGAGATGTCAAGTGCAATGGCAAAGCTTTCGCCAAAGTCCCGAAAGGAGGATGACCAGGAGTCTGAAAGGTAGGAGAAGATCGCCAGTGGAGCGTCCCTGACGGAACCCATACTGACGATCGGAAAGAAGGTTGTGATAGTGGAAAGATGCCTTAAAATTTTTCTATTAAGAATTGACTCGAAAACTTGAAATACAGGACGTTAAAGCAATTGGACGATAGTTGGAGGGTTGGGAGTGGTCACCCTTCTTTGGGACTGGCTGAATGAGAGCAAACTTCCAGCAAGAAGGAAAGGTACAAGTTGACAGACAAAGACGAAAGAGTTTGCCTAGGCAGGGTGTAAGCACAGAAGCACAGTTCTTGAGAACAACAGGAGGGACCCCATCAGGCCCATATGCCTTGTTAGTACTGAGGCCAGTGATGGCAGAAAATACATCAACTGAAGAAATTTTAATGTCAGCCATGAGGAAGTCAGAGGGGGGAAGTGATGGAGGAACAGCACCGGAATCGTCTAAGGTAGAATTGGAGGAGAAAGTCTGTGCGAAGAGATCTGCTTTATCAGTAGAAGAAATAGCTACAGAACCATCAGAGTAGAAAAGAGGAGGGAAGGATGATGAGGTAAAGTTGTTAGAAAGATTTTTGGCAAGATGCCAGAAGGAGCGGGAAGAATTCGAGTTGGAGAGTTGAGAGCATTTAGTATGGATGAAATTATTTTTAGTAGAGAGAAGAACAGACTTAGCACGATTCCGGGCAGAAACGTAAAGATGATGTGATTCAGGGGTGGGTTGGCTCCGGTAATTTTTGTACGCCCTCTCCTTGTTGCGGAGAGCATTAGAACAAGCATGATTAAACCAAGGCTTTCTTGCGTTAGTCAAAGGATATGAGAAAGGAATGTATGCTTCCATGCCCGAGAGAATAACCTCCGTAATGCGCAAGGCACACTCAGATGGCTCACGGCCATGGAAGCAATAATCATTCCAGGGAAAATCAAGTAGTACTGCCTGAGGGCCTCCCAGTCTGCGGCTCCAAATGCCACAGACGACGTTTCCTTGGAGGGTCCAAGCAGGCCGCACCGGAGTGATAGGACAGGTTAAGGTAATAAGGTTGTGATCAGAGGAGCCCAACGGAGAGAAAAGATTAACAGAGTAAGCAGAAGGATTAGTTGTGAGGAAGAGGTCAAGTATGTTGGAGCTCTTCCAAGGCGGTCAGGGATACGGGTAGGGTGCTGTACAAGCTGCTCTAGGTCATTGACAGAAAAGATGTAGGCTTGTTCACCAGGTGGATCCGTGAAAGGAGAGGAGAGCCAAAGGTGGTGTGAATACTGAAATCTCCAAGAATGGAGATTTCAGAGAAAGGAGAAATGGATATAATGTGTTCCATCGTAGAAGTAAGATAGTCGAAGAATTTTTGATAGTCAGTAGAATTAGGGGATAAGTAAACAGCACAGATATATTTAGTCAGAGAATGACAGAAAGCCCAGAGTGTGGAGAATTCAGAAGAATCAAGTTCAGGAACACGAGAGCAAGATAAGTCGTTGCGTATATATACACAACAGCCACCTTTGGCTTTGAAATGAGTATAGAGAAAGTAGGAGGATACAGAAAAGGGTTTGCTGTCAGTTGCCTCAGACAGCTGAGTCTCCGTTAGAAAAAGAAGGTGAGGTTTAGAGGAGGAGAGGTGGTGCTCAACAGAGCGAAAGTTAGAGGAAAGGGCCGCGAATGTTGCAGAAATGAAGAAGAAGAGAGTCAGACAGTGGTTCCAGGCACCTTGAGTCGTCATCGGGAGAGGGGCAGATAGTGGGGGCATTTATGGTCCCCCCCCCTGGGGACTCCGAGGCTTGATATAACGACGCCATTTTAGGTAAATTTTGAATAGGAAGTGTAGTGTGTACTGTGAATGTAGTTTGGTGAAGATAGTTAGAGAAATTTGTACTGGAGAGCATGCTGGCCTACTCTCTGTGTAACTGAGACACTGAAAAAGTTCAGCAAAGGGGGATGGTCAGGAACTAGTCCTGAGGGCTGATGAAACGGGAGCTCCAGCACTCCCTGTCATCAGCTTTCCATCCACCTCGGGAGTACTGCCCTGCTCGACTGGTGCTACAGTTTGAAGGGAAGAGCAGGGGAAGTGGTTGAGGCAGTGATAGGAGGTGGGTGGATGTTAGCTGTGTACAGGAGGCTAGATATGGGGAGGATCAGACAGAATGATTGCTGGGAGGGATTCTTAACGTAAGATATTTTAGGGGGGAAGACTAGATGGATATGACAAAGGTGTACTGGTTAAGGAAAAATGGGAGGAATATGTCATGAATGTGATGAGTTTGAATGAAAGGATTATAGCAGTGAAAATTTTGTTAAGTAGCCTCACAATTTCACTTATATTGGTGTATGCTCCTCAGGCTGGTTTGGATGCTGTTGAAAAAGATAGATAGATCTTTGTCATTTCTGTACGTTTGAGCCCACGAATATCTTCATCCTTTATTGCCCGAGTCTCACTGCCATACAGCATTGCACTCCTAACACATACTGCATACAAGTATCCCTCAGCATGGAGGGAGAGCCCTGTCAATGTTAGGAGAGGCAACAGCTCCCTGAACTTCCTCCAGTCACTCTTTACCATAGCTCCAGCCCCACCTCCAGCACATAACATGTCTCGCAAATAACAAAACTCTACCACACACTCGAGAAACTCACCAGTAAAACCAGTCCTTTCACGCCTGACATCTTTACATGCTACCTCCGACAAACCGCACGCATGAAATGAGCATAATTTTGCTGTCTGCCTCTAATACCATTACATCCCTTATGCTCCCACTTATCACAGACATTACACAAGATGGAATTAATCACACCCTTGTGGCAAACTGCACGAGGCCACTATCCCTCTGCTTTGACAGTACTGCCACCAGACCTAAATATCATCAGTTTTATTTTATCTACATTTACTCTCAAACCCTTGTGCCCCATTCCCTCTCTCCATTTTCTGAATCTTTCCTCTTCCTTCTTTTCATTCTGTACAATTCTGACTTAAGTTTGTTTCACTTAAAGTAACAGTTTTCCTGCACACACTGTGGGCTTTCAGTGACTTTCCTACAGCGTTCACCATTCATATCTGACTGATTTTTTTGCAGTCTTTTCAGTCACCTTTATTATTTACAGGTACCATGTTCATCATTCACCAGACATTCTGATATATAATAGATCCTCACCATGATGGACTAATTGGGGGAAGACCAGGTTCATTAAAGTCTAAAGTTTGGTAAATCTGAGTCCCCCCCCCCACACACATGGAAAATCAAGCACAAATTTGAAAATAAATGGGTTCGATATCATATTGTAGTACTAAAAATGAAAACCGTACCCAATATACACTACTTGACCCATAATTTCACCCTTTTGCAGCATATTTCCTTGTCATAGCACTTCTTTATGACCAGTACAGTATAGTATTACTGTTAGTCTGTTATTACGAATTGGCAGTCACAATAGGGAGATGACAATTTGTTTGAAAGGGCCGTGCAATGCACCCCAGTTAACGACCATTGTTCAGAATAGCCGAAAAACAGCTCGGTGGGCTTGGGGGCTTTTAGAAGTACTGCACGTGTACCTCATTAACCCCTAAACCGCGGGGTTGTTTTGGCTTGACTTGCGCGTCCTGCGGGCATATTCGCGCTCCGACAGACTCTCTAAAAATATTTGCCAAAAATCGGTTATTAGTCCTAGAATACCTCCCCTGGGGGTAGGGTTTTTTTTTTCAAGAATACTCTCCCAGTATCCCTGCTTGTCGTAGGCGACTAAAAGGGTTGGCGGAGGGTTAGTGCCCCTTCCCGGAAAACAACTAACTAAAAAATCAAACAAGAAGCCTCGGACAAGGACTGACCTAACGATGACGACCCAGGACCAGACAAAGGACTTGGTAATGGCTACATGGAATGTAAGAGGAGCGAATGATGAGGTGAAAGAGAGAGAGATTGTCCAGGTGCTTGAGGGTGCGAAAGTGGATGTATGTGGAATAACTGAAACAAAATGGAGAGGAGAAAGTGTGAGAGAATGGGAGTATGGATGGGGTATATGTGCAGGAGTAGGTGAGAATGAGAGGGCAAAGGAAGGAGTATGTATAGTTGTGAGTAAAGATGGAAGAAGAGCATAAGACAGTATGGATCACTTGGGTCAAGGACTGTGTGGGTAAGGTTGAAAGTTGGAATACAAATGTGGGCGATTGTGTGTGTGTATGCGCCAACGCAAGATCGTGCTAGAAGAGTGAGAGAAGAGTTCTGGACAAATGTGGAAGTGTGCATGGAAAAGTTTGGAAGGAATGAGAGAGTGTTTTTGATCGGTGATATGAATGGTAAAGTAGGGACTGTGAAGGTGGATGGAATAGTTGGTGAGTGGGGTGTGCCTGCTGAGATAGATGAGAATGGCAGTGCGTTAGTGGACATTTGTGCTGGGAGGGGGTTGGTGATAGCCAATACCCTCTTCAGGTGCAGAATGATCCACAGGTTTACATGGCGAGTGATGAGAAGGGTGGGTGGTGAACTGAATGAAAGGAAGGCAATGATTGATTATGTGTGTGTGGATGACAGGATGCGAAGATGTGTAATGGATGCAAGAGCTTGTAGAGGTTGGAGGAGTGGACTTTCTGACCACTACTTGGTGGTGGCCAGAATTAGGATCCAAGTAAGATGGAGGAATAGAAGAAGGGAAAGGCGAGAGGAAGGAGTATTTGTAAGGATAGTGGAAAGGTTACAAGAGGATGAGAAAAAGGCAGAGTATAATAGAGAAGTGGAGGAACGATTGGGCAAACATGAATTGGAGCAGATGGGGGACGTGGAAGGTGTGTGCAGGATATTTGCAGAAGAAATATGTGAAGCATGTGATGTGGTGTGTAGAAGGAAGAAAAGACGGAGGGGGGTGCAAGGAACAGCGTGGTGGACTGAAGAGGTGAGACAGGCTGTGGCACAAAAGAAGAAAGCATACAATGAATGGATGAGAAATAGGGGCGTGGAAGAAGTTGAGAGGTGGAAGAGAGAGTTATATGTAGAAAGAAAGAGAGAGGTGAAAAGATTAGTAAAAGAGAGTAAGAAGAGAGTGGATGAGGAATTAGGAAGGAATTTGAGTGTAAAGTGGAGGGACTGTAAGAAAATGTTCTGGAAAGAGGTGAAGAGAGTAAGACAGGGTGGAAGTGAGGTTAGCAGGGGAGTGAAAGATAAGAATGGTAGATTACTAGTGGAGAAGGGAGAAAAAGTGAGCAGATGGAGAGAACACTTTAAGGAATTGTTGAACGTAGAGGATGGAAGTAATGTGAGTATTAGTGGCTGGGGAATGGCTTGAAGAAGGAGGGAGGTGAGAAGACAGGAAGAAATCAATAGGATAGAAGTTGTGGAAGCAATGAAGAAAGTTAAATTGGGGAAAGCCCCAGGCATTGATGGAGTGTGTAGTGAAATGCTGAAGCATGGGGGAGAGATTGTAGTAGAATGGATGTGGAAGATGTGTAGATTGGCTTGGGAGGAAGGTAGAGTCCCGGAGGATTGGAAGTCAGGTATAATTATTCCCTTGTACAAAGGGAAAGGGGAAAAAGAAGTGTGTGGTAATCATAGGGGCATTTGTCTTCTTAGTATAATAGGAAAAGTGTATGGTAGGATACTTATTGACAGTTAGTGAATGAACAGAGAAATTAGTTGGAGAAGAACAGGGAGGCTTTAGGAAGGGAAGAGGTTGTGTAGATCAGATATTCATTCTTAGATCTTTAGTGGAAAAGTTTCTAGAGAAGGGAAAGAAGTTGTAGCGGCTTTCATGGATTTGGAGAAAGCATATGACAGGGTGGACAAACGAAGGTTGTGGAAAGTGTTAAGAATATATGGAGTAGATGGGAAGTTGTTGAATGCTATGAAGAGTATGTATGATGGTGCTAAGGCTGCAGTGCATGTGGATGGTGAACTAAGTGAATTTTTCTCTTTGAAGGTTGGGTTGAAACAGGGATGTGTCATGTCTCCATGGTTGTTCAATCTGTACATGGATGGGGTAATAAAAGAGGTACAAGGTAGGGTAGTGGATGTTGGAGTGGCCCTGGTAAGAAAGGATAGTGTTTGGAAACTCCCTGTACTGTTGTTTGCAGATGATACTGTGTTGTTGAGTGAAGACGAAGGGGAGCTGCAAGGCTTGGTGGATGAGTTTGGGAGAGTGTGTAAGAAACGGAATCTAAAGGTGAATGTAGGGAAAAGTAAAGTGATGGTCTTTGAGAGAGGTGAAGTCACTGAATGTACAGCGAGGTTGGATGGTGAGGAATTGGAAAATGTGAGTATGTTTAAGTACTTGGGTAGTGTGATGAGTAAGGATGGAGGTTTGGAAGGTGAAGTGCTTGAAAGGGTACAGCAGGGAAGAAAGGTTGCTGGTTCCTTGAATACAATGATAAGAACCAGGGAAGTGAGCATGGAAGTGAAAAAGTTACTACATGACAGTATTGTGATACAAACTCTAACGTATGGAAGTGAAGCTTGGATGTTGCTGGAAGGACACAAGTCAAGAATGAGAGCAATGGAAATGAGTTATTTGAGGGGAGCCTGTGGAGTCACGTGGAGAGACAGGCTGACGAATGAGGATATAAAGGAACGTTGTGGTGTGGGTGTGGATGTGATAGGAAGTGTTATGAGGAACACACTGAGGTGGTTTGGCCGTGTGGAGAGGATGGAGGGTGAGAGACTGACAAAGAAAGTGTATGTGAGTGAGGTGGAGGGGGGAAGAGGGAGGGGGAGGCCAAGGATGAGCTGGAGGGATGGGGAGGTATAGGGTGGAGAGGCATATGAGAGAGGGGGATGTGAGTTGGGAGCAGGGCAGTGAAATGTCGGGGGACAGGGCGACATGGAGGCGTTTTATTTGTGGCCACCCCAAACAGGATTGAGGCGTCTGGCAATAGATAGATAGAATATTAAAATTACATATGAATGTGGCACATAGCTTCAGCTTTCTCCTGGGATGTTTGTTGAGCCTTCTTCGAGTACCGTAGGACTTGTGGAGACCTCTGAAGTTGGATAACGAAGCCTCCACTTTACACTTCCCGACAACCCGTAATATGATTACCACAGCCTGGTATTATCACTAGAAACACAATTCTATGATTTTCAAATAGTTTGAATTCCATGCTCCAAAAAAAGAAAATACTGTGAAAGCAATGAAAATTACGAGCGCGTATGACCTTCCCACTTGCACTCGTTCGCCGCTGGTGTTCTGTCATTTATTATTCATAAAAACACTCACACTTTATATTTCTATTACTATGTAACACTTATATATATCTGCAGTCTTTATCCATAAGTTTCCTTCAGTAATAGTAGTTTATTGTCACTGTAGGCATTCAATTTCTCTTTCAGTAAAATATGTAGCATTCACTTTCTCGTCCAGTATACTAGCATTGAGAGCAAATCTGTCAATTTCACTAACACTTTCATAACTCATAGTATTCATACATGCTAGAGTGAAACTTTCACTTTCATTACTCCTAGTATATATACTGGTATTCATATATTACTACTCATTTACATTTCTATTTAACATTCTCTATTTTAGTTACATTATTTGCATTTCTATTTTATTTACAGTGTGTTATGCACTGTCACTTGCAGTAACTTATAAAACTATTTTCCACTGTTCACTTATATTTACATTCATTGGTTTCACTTGCTGTTTACACATTATTTACATTTCCACTTGCACTGTTTTAGTCACCAGAAAGATCATAGTCACTGTCCATCACTTTCATTGATAAATTAGCCAGTTCACGTTCCACATATATATGTTCATATACATATGAGGTGCTACCCTTTCTACACGAGGTTTAGTAGGGGGGTAGAGGTCACAGGGCCCTTTGCATGGGGCTAAAAAGCGGCGGAATTGGACAGGCGCGAATCTGACGTGGTTTCACCTTGAAAGACGACAGTAAACTGAATACTGTGGTGGCCAAGGGGGAGTGCAATGCAGCCAGTGTCAGCGTGGTGACAGCTGCTAATATATACGCTATGAAATGATTGACAGGAAATCTAGACAATACATAATAAATTAGGTAGTTCCAGGTGAATGTAAATATCACTTAGGCTTCTCCCTTCCTTTCTTATATATATTTTTATTATGAGAATAGATTATGCGGCATATTTCAAGGGGAAATAAACAGCGAAAATTAGCGAACGAGTGCATGTGATGTGTTGTCAGGTGATAATTAGCCAACTTCAGGTGTATGGCACTATCACTTACCTTATTTCTTTTTTGTATATATTATTTGGTATAAGAATAGGGCATAGGGCTTATTTCAATGGATGAAGTCAGTGGAAAATTCCAGGGAAGATTTATTTAGCGCAGCACGGCTGGGCAGGCGAGAGGAGAGGGTAATGGAGGGGAGGTAGGGAGGGGAGTCAAGAACGGGGAGAAATTGCTAAATTGTCAACAAGGGATGGGAGTACAGATGAGATTAGAAGTGCTGACTAGTGTTGGACATTGGCAGTACTGATAGATGATACAAGCCACCACTTGAAAGCCCAGGCGTATTCAAAATAACACAGAATAACAAAAGTGATGCCCCGCGGTATGATCCCTTGCTCCCAAGCATCACGAAATTGATGCCCTGCGGTTAAGGGGTTAAACGACTCTTGTTTGGTGTAGCCGACAAAAGTTTGGTGGGGCCTGAGGCATTCGTTAAATCTGAAATCCGTTCCATTAAGGTTCGTTGTAATAATGGTCTACTGTATTCCTTAGCTTCTTTATTTTTTCCATGTACTGTACCTTTTAACAATACTCAGCAGCCTTATAGCCATAATACCTTTTGCATTCATGTCATCCACTTTAATTTTTTTATAGACTATGGTGAGAGCAAGTGTCAGGTCACTCACCAGACAGTGATATGTTCTTTTACATGTTGGTAATTATTCTTGCATGTATACCTTTTGAACATCACTCAAGAGACTTATCCCTCAATAATTTTTGCACTAACTTATATCACCTTTTTCGTTTTAGGTTTGGCGAGAGCATGTGTCAGGAGAGAAGAATCCTGGGGAAGTGAAGTGGTCTGTAGAATCTTGTGTAGAGAAGGTGAGCTTATTGGAATGGTATGTTTTGGGCTATTCAGACAAACATGACATACAGTACCGTGAACCGGGGTGACTTCGTACGATTTTGAAGGTTTTTTCATCCTGACACAATTTATTTTGGCCAAAATACTGATGTTAAGTATTACATACGTACGTGAGCCAATAACCTGTAAGCATCTAAGAGCTAGATAATCTCAGAATCTCCATCTAGACGTAGTAAAATATTTTATAGGTGTCCGAGGTCACCCCGGACTGGGGAGACTTTGGACTGCCTTGGGGTGACCCCGGACACTCATTAGAAATGCACTGAAATGGGCCCCTAGTAGCTCAGCTGAATGTTTGGACAGTTCTGGGGAGTCTTCGGACACTGCGCGACTTTTAAAAAAATTGCTGAAAAAAATACAAAAAAATACAGAACAATTACAAGTAAATAGTAGTGATATATAGCAAAAATAGATGAAAAAATAAATTTTCCATTGACTTACAACCCCAGTTTAGTTGATTATACATATACATTATAGGGAGTACATTCCCACGCTATGCGCAGGTTAAAGGCACGATTGTGACTGACTGACCGGACGGGTTAAAGCGAGCCGGCTATATAAATGAAAAATTAAATGTAACTTTGAATGGAGGAACATAAGAGAGGGAAGGAAAGAGCTAAAGAGTGAAGGAGCTTGGGAAGGAGTGACAGGAGGAGTCAGGAATGGAAGGTTGGAGTAGAAGATGAATAAGAGGAGGTAGTGGAGACTAACTATAAGGATATCATACCGGTACCGTACCATATGGTAACTTAAATAATGTGTGTTCTCACATTGCACAAAACCAATTAAACTAAATAATATCTCTTCTCAGACTAGAAATGTGACATAAATACGGTACATTCCCACGCTATGCGCAGGTTTAAAGGCACGATTGTGACTGACTGACCGGACGGTTTAAAGCGTGCCGGCTATTTAAATGCCTAATTAAAGGGAACTTGGAATGGAGGAACAGAAGATAGGGAAGGAAAGAGCTAAAGAGTGAAGGAGCTTCGGAAGGAATGAGAGAAGGAGCTTGGGAAGGAGAAACAGGAGGAGTTAGGAATGGAAGGGGGGAGTAGATGAGGAACAAGAGGAGGGAGTGGGGACAAACTATAAGGATATCATACCGGTACCATATGGTAACTTAAATAATATGTGTTCTCACATTGCACAAAACCAATTAAACTAAATAATATCTCTTCTCATACTAGAAATGTGACATAAATACCGGTACAGAACGAATGCCATTCTATGAGATCACAGTGACTTACTGTGGCCATGAATTAACATAAAGATTGAAAATCATATCTTCTCCATTTTCAAGAACAGACTAGAAATATGACAAGAATAAGGCACAATAACTAGAAATATTACAACAAAGTGAACAACTGGAATTCTAAGAGATCACACAATGACTTACTGTGGCCATGAGGTAACATCTAGATCAAAAATCATACGTTCTCGTTTGTCCAGGATTGGCTCCTGTAAGTACATTACTATGTCTGACTCGTCTATGGCACACATTTCATCACCTGGAACATTAGAAGTTACAAACACATTCTTTGTACCTCTTACATGTTTTAAGAACCTAACTTTCAATGTCTGTACATCAATGACAATAGCAACAAAATACTTCCTCCTCTTTCCTGTCTTATCTGAAAGTTGTACAATCACCCAGTCATGTAGCTTAGGATTACGTGTTGGCCCTACATCTGTCTCTGCTGTCTCAGTTGTAGTTCTGGTACCAGTACTTGTTACTGTTGCTTGCGTCATAGCTGTCCCATCAGTGCTGGTACTTGCCTCTAATTCTTGTGTCTCAAGTGTCCCATCATTACTTGCCCCTGCTGCTTCAGGAGAATCTTCTTCTGCTTGATTCACTGGCTGTATTTGCAGGTCCTCACCATCCATATCTATGATAGGGAGCTCTACTTCACTAAGTATTGCAGCAGTACCGGTACCAGTACTGGATGACTCAGAATCTGTGCTTACAGTTCCCTCTTCTCTCATTTTCCTTAGTCGTTTAGCTGTTACACTCTTGCCTGCAGGCACTTTTAGTTTCCTCTTCCTCTGGCATGATTGCTTCTTTCCATATCGCATTTCCGATAGAACACTGACCAATGACTCATCAAAATGTGATGCAAAATCACTACCGGTGGTACTACTGGCACTTGAATTTCTTGCAGGTACATGTGGGGTTGTTGCATAACCCGAGGTAGATGCTTGAGATGAGGCATTGGTACTGGTACCGGTATCAGTGTTAATCTCTGAAGTAACAGTGGTACCGGTATCAGTACTGGAATCAGTGTGTTGTGGTGACGAGCTAGTACCTCCTGTCGGTTAAGTGGCGTTATCCCACACTTGCGAAAGCCATTCATGATATTCTTCATAATATTATCACTTATTCTATTGAGCAGTTGTCCTAGAAGCTTTGGGAACTCTGATTTTGGAAGGGATACACTTCTTCTTCCAATACTTGATGTTTTGAATTCACTTAGAATTTTACGCCAATGAGTTTTCACTGCTCGGAAGACAGCAACATCTAAGGGTTGGGTGAGATGTGTAGAATTGGGGGGCAATAAAACAAAATCAATGTTGTGCTCCTCACAAGCTTCCACAACAGACAGAGAAAGGTGGCTAGCTAAATTATCCCCTATGAACACTACTTTGCCGTCCTGACGTTTTGCATGAGGTAATCCAACTTTAAAGAACCAGTCCTCAAACGTATTACTGTCGAACCACCCGCTCTCTGTCTTGTTGTATCGCACATTTGAAGGGCCACCTTCTGTCCAAGTGTTGTACAAGTTTACTGCCTTGTACACCACATATGGTGGAAGCATCTTTCCAGATCCGGAACAAGAGAACATGATGGAGATGTTGGATTTTGTGTGGTTCATTACCCTCTCTGGATATCTGGTACCTCGGCGAACTAAGATTTTCTTGTTTCCTGGGTCATCAGAGAGATTGGTTTCATCATAGTTAATGATGTTACTAGGAGGCACATCTTTCAGTGTTTTTTCAAGATTATCAAAATATTGATTGATTTCAATTGGACCGACTTTAGCACGTGCAACTTTAATATTCTGAGATACCCTCTGAGCCAGTTTGTTTTTGTGGCGCAACAGAAAACACGAACTCCAATCAGTTCCAGGAAGATTGTTCTTGAAGCGTTTCACAGTAATCCCACGTTCGTCTAAGTAGCACTTTATTAACATTCGCAGTTCAAAAGTGTCAATAGGCAGACCCCATTCTCCCAGTGTAGTGACTCGGTTCACAATATGTAGTTCTTCTTCTGGAGTAAAGACAGTTTGTCCACCTGGTTTTTTTACATGTTTCTTTGTCATATAGTCATGTTAAGTACTTTTAGAAACATCATATTTCTTAGCAGCCTGTCTGACACTTAACTTTCCATCACGTACGTCTGCACTAGCACACTCTAAAAGGCTGCCACGGCGTTCCACCGTATAGTGTCTTCTACCATCACTGGTAGATACACTCACTCTCTTGTAATTTCGAGGCATTGTGGCTTAGTTCATCTCACACATCATCTGTTATATAAATGCAAAAACAAAGATAAGCATGCAGACTATGTACATTGTACAAAATATGTTTTATTACATATAAAAAAAGCAAATTAGATATGCTGTCTGACCTCAGCCCTTTAAATATCCATTGTCCGAAGTCACCCCTTTAAATCCCAAAAATGCGTACACATTCACTCATGTCATGTTTACATACATTTAAATTGCAGATTTTAACCCTTTCTCTGTTCCAATCTTCAAGTTAGACGTTAAAGTAAACCTCTAAATGTGTATAAGCGTGCGGTTTGTTATGATTCGTTCACACCAGACCAAGTTTTCCCGTTTTCATTTTTTCACCAAAAAATAGCATTGTCTTTATTACAATATATTCACCAGTGGAAAATAATATTTTAAAAAGATAATTATACATAACATTTTACAAAACCTATGGAACATTATCCAGTTTAAAGATATGCGATATCTTTCTTCGTTTAGCAGCTGCGTAGCATTTAATCTTTTTATGCAAATTTCGTCCGAAGCCACCCCGTGTCCGAATTCACCCCGGTTCACGGTAGTTCCTTATTTAACACAGTTCATATAACTTGTGTTTTACTGTAAAGCAGTTAATTAGTATAGGAGTACATTTCACATGGCGTGCCATCACCAAAAATAGTGGAGGTTAACCTTCCTAATGGTTGCGACAACAACTGTATTCTGTTCCAGCTAATGTCAGATGACTTTATTGAAATGGGAATGAGTTAGGAGCCCCAAAAAGTTAATTCTGTCACGTTTAATCTTTTCAAGGTCCGCAGACTCTAGTATATTATTCTATATCAGCTGATAACAGATTCTTTTATTCAGCTGAGAGGAATTCATAGGAGGCTGAAAGTGTTAACAGTGTAGTCTCAAGTCCAAAGCTGTATATCTTTCTGTACAAAGTCTCTCATTTTAAGGTGAGGAAGCGCAACCAATTTGGCGTGTTTGCATACAAGCGTGTGGATGAGAGTGATGAGTCAGAGGAGGATGAGAGAGGCAATACACTGGACAAGATGGACCTGATCCTGGATGAGCAGGGACGGGTGGTAGGCAAGAGGACCCGTTTCCAGACGCCGCCACCTGCCCCACTTACCCCCAGCGGCCTGACCATGGAACTTAGCATCAAGCGCTATTCACGCCACCAAACTAAACGCAAGGCTATGTTTACCTTCCAGTGTATGCAGGTGGGTAGCAGCTTATGTTGTTTTTGTTACTCAGCCTTCTTACTCATTTATCACTAAAACAGCCAAGTTAAAAATAGTAAGGGTTTAATAGTTCTCTTTACAAGTTGCCTCCTTTGACAGTCTTTTTTGTATTACATCCACTGTAAATTACAGAAGAATTGCTTATCATAGTTCCAAAGCTGGTTAAAATGCTAATTTGCCAGTTTTCCCCAGTTTACCATACCAGTTATTTGGAAAAAGTTGATGATAGTTTGGAACATATCTTTGACACAGAATGAGGATTACCTTTATACTGTTTGTGTACTTGTGAGCCATAGTTTTTGCTTACACTTAACCTACACCTTTGGCTGAAGGTAAATCATAACCAGGATTTCATACTCAGTGCCTCCCCCCTCCCCCATCCACCCACCCACCCATGCTTGAGTGTTAAGTTGATCTATCTATCTATCTATCTATTGCCAGATGCCTCAATTCCGTTCGTGGTGGCCACAAACAAATTGCCTCCACATCGCCCTGTCCCCCGCCATTTCACTGCCCTGCTCCTAACTCACACCCCCCTCACTCATATACTTCTCCATCTCATCCTCAGCCTCCCCCTCCCTCTCCCTCCGCTCCACCTCACTCACATACACTCTCTTCGTCAGTCTTTCACCCTCCATCCTCTCCACATGGCCAAACCACCTCAATGTATTCCTCCTAACGCTTCCCACCACATCCACACCACAATGCTCCTTTATATCCTCATTTGTCAGCCAGTCTCTCCATGTGACTCCACAGGCTCCTCTTAAATAACTCATTTCCACTGCTCTCACTCTTGACTCATGCTCTTCCAACAACGTCTAAGCTTCACTTCCATACATTAGAGTTTGTATCACAATACTGTCATGTACTAACTTTTTCACTTCCATACTCACTTCCCTGTTTCTTATCACTGCTTTCAAGGAACCAGCAACCTTTCTTCCCTGCTGTACACTTTCAAGCACTTCACCCTCCAAACCTCCATCCTTACTCATCACACAACCCAAGTACTTAAATGTACTCACATTTTCCAATTCCTCACCATCCACCCTTGCTGTACATTCATTGACTTCACCTCTCTCAAAGACCATCACTTTACTCTTCCCTACATTCACCTTTAAATTCCGTTTCTTACACACTCTCCCAAACTCATCCACCAAGCCTTGCAGCTCCCCTTCATCTTCACTCAACAACACAGTATCATCTGCAAACAACAGTACAGGGAGTTTACAAACACTACCCTCTCTCACCAGGGCCACTCCAACTAACCTGCCTTGTACCTCTTGTATTACCCCATCCATGTACAGATTGAACAACCATGGAGACATGACACATCCCTGTTTCAAACCAACCTTCAAAGAGAAAAATTCACTCAGTTCACCATCCACACGCACTACAGCCTTAGCACCATCATACATACTCTTCACAGCGTTCAACAACTTCCCATCTACTCCATATATTCTTAATACTTTCTACAATCTTCGTCTGTCCACCCTGTCATATGCTTTCTCCAAATCCATGAAAGCTGCTACAACTTCTTTCCCTTCTCTAGAAACTTTTCCACTAAAGATCTAAGAATGAATATCTGATCTACACAACCTCTTCCCTTCCTAAAGCCTCCCTGTTCTTCTCCAACTAATTCCTCTGTTATTTCCCTAACTCTGTCAATAAGTATCCTACCATACACTTTTCCTATTATACTAAGAAGACAAATGCCCCCATGATTACCACACACTTCTTTTTCCCTTTTTCCTTTGTACAAGGGAATATTTATAATAATAATAATATGTGCAGGAGTAGGTGAGAATGAGAGGGCAAAGGAAGGAGTATGTATAGTTGTGAGTAAAAGATGGAAGAAGAGCATAAGACAGTATGGACCAGTTGGGTCAAGGATTGTGTGGGTAAAGTTGAAAGTTGGAATACATATGTGGGCGATTGTGTGTGTGTATGCGCCAACGCAAGATCGTGCTAGAAGAGTGAGAGGAGAGTTCTGGACAAATGTAGAAGTGTACTTGGAAAAGTTTGGAAGGAATGAGAGAGTGTTTTTGATCGGTGATATGAATGGTAAAGTAGGGAATGTGAAGGTGGATGGAATAGTTGGTGAGTGGGGTGTGCCTGCTGAGATAGATGAGAATGGCAGTGCGTTAGTGGACATTTGTGCTGGGAGGGGTTGGTGATAGGCAATACCCTCTTCAGGCACAAATTGAAGAAGCAAGGAGAATAGGGCCTTATAAGAGAGGGGAAACAAGACCATTGAGAGTAAAGTTGTCTTCAGAAAGTGTAGTAAATGATATACTTAAAGTGACCTGGAAACTAAGCAAAGAGGCTGGGATCGATAATATTATAGTAAGAAAAGATTTGAATGAAGAAGAAAGAGAAGTTTTAAAATCTTTGAAGGAACAAGTAAAGGAAAAAAATGATAAGAGGACAGAGGAAGAATGTAAAATGTTTTTTTTTGGAGAGTGATGGATATGAAAGTAAGGAAGTGGTATGTGAGGAACTAGAAGTGAAGGAAACTAAGGGGGATGGCTATGATTACGAAAAGAGAAGTTATTGGAGAGTTGTAGTTCAGAAATTGAGGAAGTGGTACCAACGGAGAGAAGAGGGTATAAAACCATCGAAAATAACTTCAAGGTGGTATATACTAATGTTATTGTTTTAATATCCACAAGGCTTGAAATTAACGATTTCTTGAGGGTACATGAACCTGATGTCATGTGCTTTGTATAGACCACGTTAAGAGAAAATACTGATGTTCATATGGAAGATGGTAAATACGAACTGTGGAGAAGAAACAGAAAAGAAAAAACGGGAGGAGGAGTGATGATAGCAGTGAAGAACAACATAAATGTAGATACCGTGGAAATGGGAGAGGGCAGGGCTGAAGTGATATATATGAAATTAGAAACTGGAGAGAATGTCAAGGGAGATATGGCGGTAGTGTATGTTCCCCCTAAGACAAGAGCATGGAATGATGATGAATATCAGATGTTATTAGATATGGCAAGTTATTTACAAAAAATAATTGAGAAAAGCAGGAATATAATTTTGGTGGGTGACTTTAACTGTAAAGAGGTGAACTGAGAGGAATGGGACTCAGGAGGCAGCGAAGATTCGTGGGGCACTATATTATTAAATATAATAATGAATAATGTGATGATGCAATGGGTCAAAGAAGAGACATGGTTCCAAGGGGAGGACACACCAGCAAGATTAGACTTACTGTTTACCAAAGAACCTGATGTAATAGAATCTTTGAAATATTTGTGTCCTATAGGAAAAAGTGATCATGTGGTCATTGAGTTCCAGGTGATAATAGGGAATGTTGAACCAAGAGACGAGCTTTATAGGCAGGGAAGATACGACTTTGAGAAAGCAAATTTTACAGGATTGAGAAAATTTTTCGAAAATGTGGATTGGAGAAAATTCAGAGAAACAAGAGAGATACAGAGGAAATGAGATATCTTTCTAGACCTCTATAATTTGGGAGTGGAAAAATTTGTACCAAGAGTGAGGGGGAAAGAAAACAGGAAAAAGGAGTGGTTTAATAGAAGGTGTATGATAGCAAAAAAAAAGAGAGAGATAAGGTGTGGAACAACTGGAGAAAGAGTGGTAACAACAGAACAGAGGAAGAATATAAAAGAACAAGAAATGAATACACAAGAATACGTAGAGAAGAAGAAAAGAATTTTGAAATTGGTATAATAGACAAATGCATGGATGAACCCAAACTGTTTTATAGATTTGTTAATGGCAAACTGAAACAAAAGGAAGGAATCACCAAACTGAAAGTAGAAGGAGAGGTCTGTAAAGATGTGGCAGTGCAAGCTGAAATAATGAACAAATGTTTCCAATCAGTTTTTACTAATGAAAAGGAGTTTGTGGAAGGAGAGGGAGTGATTAGAAATGTACCATTGATAAAAGATATGAAAGTGGAGGTACAGGAAGTGTATAAATTACTGGAAACTCAAGATGTAAGGAAAGCCCCAGGACCTGATGGAATTTCTGATTGGGTACTGAAGGAATGTAGAAAACAACTGGCGGATAAAATTCACAGTTTTATTGTGTGTTCTCTGGAAGAGGGGAAAGTGCCACAAGAATGGAAGAGGGCAAATGTGGTACCAATTTATAAGGGAGGAAGCAGGGAAGAACCCCTGAATTATAGACCAGTGTCTCTAACCAGCATGGTCGCAAAATTGTGTGAGAGAATCCTGAAAGACAGATGGATAAAATATCTAGAAGAGATGAATATTATGGCTGAATGCCAGTTTGGATTTAGAAGTGGAAGGTCAGGTGTTTCCAACTTGTTGAGCTTTTACTCGAGAGCGATTGACATGGTACAGGAGCGAGACGGTTGGGTGGATTGTGTGTATTTAGACTTGGAGAAGGCCTTCGACAAGGTACCCCATAAGAGACTAATGTGGAAACTAGAGTATATAGGAGTACTGAAGGGGAAACTGCTGGGTTGGATGAGAGACTTTTTGAGAGACAGACAAATGAGGACAGTAATAAAGGATAGGATGTCTGGATGGAGGGAAGTAACAAGTGGAGTCCCTCAAGGCTCGGTGTTGGTGCCAGTAATGTTTCTGATTTACATAAATGATATGATAGATGGAGTGAACAGTTATGCAAGTCTGTTTGCTGATAATGTAAAGATCTTGAGGAAGGTAGAGGTTGAGGAGGACTGTAAAATGCTGCAGGAGGATCTGGATAGGATACATGATTGGAGCCGGATGTGGGAAATAGAATTTAACGCAAAGAAATGTAAAATATTGGAAGTGGGTTAAAGTACCAAGAGGCCATCACTGAATTATTTGATGGGTGATGAATCAATCACAAAAGCGAGAGAAGAGAAAGATTTGGGAGTGCTGGTCCAGGATAGTTTGTCACCTGAAAAACATATTAACCCTCTCGGGCACAGTCATGCGATCCGCCTTCCATGTGGTTTGTTACAAAGAAGCACAGTCATGCAAATTGCGTTCCTAAGCTCAAAAAAATTTGCCAGAAATTAAGTTTGTGGGCGATTTGCGTCAAATTTTGATGCATTGTAGTGAGCGCATCGCTTTCCCGTGGTAAGGTATTGGCAACACTGAGGCGCTTCATGGGGTCCAGCACATAGCGATAAACCTCAATCTCTTCCAAGCAGCCAGGCAGTAGGGCTGCGTCGCGTGTCCTGTCCCTTTAACCACTATACCGCGGGGATGTTTTTGCGCTTCTTGCGCGTCCCGCGAGGATATTCACGCTCCAACTAACTTTTTAAAAATATTTGCCAAAAATCAGTTATTAGCCCTAGAATATTATAATTATTTAAGTATATGGCACATACCTTCAGCTTTCTCGTGGGTTGTTTGTTGATCCTTCATCGTCTGCTGTAGGACTTGTGGAGACTTCTGAAGTTGGATAACAAAGTCTCCACTTTACACTTCTCGATACCCCGTAATATGGTTACCACTGCCTGATATTATAACTACAAACACTATTCTAAGAATTTCAAGTAGTTTGGAATCCATATTCCTCCCCCAAAAAAAAAACACTGTGAAAGCAATGTAAATTACGAGCGCATACGAGCTTTCCTCCCTTGCCGTGTTCCTCGATGGTATTCTGAGGCGGAGCTGTCATTTATTATTAATAAACACACTCACACTTTATATTCCTAGTACTTTATTACACTTATTTATATATACAATATTTATCTATAAGTTTCTTTCAGTACTAGTAGTTTATTTTCACTCCAGTCATTCACTTTCTCGTTCTGTATACTAGTGTAGAGAGCGAAACTGTCACTTTCACTTCTCCCAGTATTCATACATGTTTGAGTGAAACTCACTCTCACTTTCATTACTCCTAGTATATATACTCATATTCTTATATTACTACTTATTTACATTTACATTCTCTATTTTATTTACATTATTTACATTTCTGTTTTATTTACACTATGTTATGCAGTGTCACTTGCAGTAACTTATAAAACTATTTTCCACTGTTCAGTTATATTTACATTCATTGCTTTCACTTACTGTTTACACATTATTTACACATTATTTACATTTCCACTTGCACTGTTTTAGAGTCACCAGAAAGATCATAGTCACTGTCCATCATTATCATTGATAAATTAGCCAGTTCACGTTCCACAGCAGAGTCACTTAGCCCTTTACCCTTACACACGAGGTTTAGTAGGGGTAGAGGTCACAGGGCCCTTTGCATTGGGCTAAAAAGCGGCGGAATTGGACAGGCGCGAATCCGACGTGGTTTCACCTTGAAAGACGACAGAAAACTGAATGCTGTGGCCTAGGGGCAGCAAAGAGTTGTCAGTGTCAGCGTGGTGACAGCTGCTAATATATACGCTATGAAATGATTGGCAGGAAATCTAGACAATACATAATAAAATAGGTAGTTCTAGGTGAATGTAAATATTGCTCGGGCTTCTCCCTTCCTTTCTTATATATATTTTTATTATGAGAACAGGTCATACGGCATATTTCAAGGGGAAATAAACGGGAAATTAGCGAACGAGTGCACATGAGGTGTTGCCAGGTGATATATTTTTTTTTTTTTCTGCGAGGAAGAAGGAACCAAAGGCCATGGCCCGCAGTAACAGTTCCCTCCAAGAGAAAAACAAAATACAATTGAGAGCCAAATTCAAGATCCGATCATTTTGAGATGCCTGGACACACTGCGTTTGAAAGACTGGAGATCATAGGCAGCAGGAAATACAGATAGAGGGAGACAGTTCCAGAGCTGACCTGTTGCATAAATGAAAGACTGGGAGTAACGGTTAACTCTTGCATTAGAGAGTTGGACAGAAAAGGGATGAGAGTTTGCTGCCAGACGGGTGCTATGCGCCCGTCGTAGAGGTGGAGGAATGCAAGCAGACAGTTCAGCAGAGCAGTGACCATTAAAGTAGCGATAGAAAAGAGATAAAGATGCATCAGTGCGGCGAAGAGAGAGGTTGAAGGGAGTCAGTAAGAGAAGGAGAGTTAATGAGACGAAAAGCCTTTGACTCCACCCTATTGAGAAGAGCTGCATGTGGGGAGCCTCCCCACACATGAGAGTTGTACTCCACACAGGGGCGGATAAAACCTCTGTATAGAGTCAACAATTGTGCAGGGGTAAAGAAAGAGCGGAGTCGGCTTAGCACACCCAATCTCTTGGAAGCAGATTTTACAAGAGATGTAATATGGTCTTTCCAAGATAAGTCCCGAGTAAATGAAACCCCAAGCATGTTCAAGGATGATGCAGGATTAAGCTGAATATTATTAAACATTAATGCCCATTCCAGATGTATGGCAGTATCAATTACCTTTTCTCTTTCTTTTATATATTATTTTGTATAAGAGTAGGGCAAAGGGCACATATCAATGGATAAAATGAGTGGAAAAATCCATCCAGGATTTGTGTAGCGCAGCACAGCTGTCAGGCGGGAGGAGAGGGTAATGGAGGGGAGGTAAGGAGGGGAGGGGGAGTCAAGGACAGGAGAAAAATGGCAAAATTGTCAACAGTGGATGGGAGTACAGGTGACATTAGCAGAACTGAGTATAGCTGGACACTGGTAGTACTGATAGATGATACAAGCCACCACTTGAAAGCCCGGGCGAATTCAAAATTACACAGAATCACAAAAGTGACGCCCCGCGGTATGATCCCTTACTCCCGAGCATCACAAAAGTGACGCCCCCCGGTTAAGGGGTTAAACTCCTGCTAATTCTCCCCCACCCACCCGAGCCAAAGCCCCTATGGACTCAGTGTGATAATCCATATTTGTGAGCATATTTGTATGTGATATTGTCGTTGGAACATAGATATATGTCACGAAAAGGAATTGTGCCCGTTATCATTCGTTAGGCTTAGAGGCAATATGCGTGTTCACTGTAGCGGGGTTTCGCCTTTCGTCCATCCCTAGACCCTGTGGCGTGAGTACAAATACGCATACAGTGAAGCCAGTGCCTAAGCTGTATTTTGTGTGAAAGATATTGTGGCTGGCTTGGTGAAATAATGGAACTAGTAAGCATTATGAACACCATAAACCATAGTGTGGAATGGGGCAGGCATTGTGTACGCTTTATAGTCGGGAAGGGGTAATTAGAGGAGTTTAGGGATGGAATTATTGTGATTCTGATAGTGAAAATGCTATGGAATTGTGTGAAATATACGTCAAACACGCTGCGAGTGTTTATGAAGGAGTGTGGTGTGTGCCAATACAATAGCGTTGCATCGTACTTTCCCGGCGAATGATGCTACATCACAGTCACGTTGAACCGTAGTAAGGAATAGAATAATTGTGGAGGTTGGGGTGGAATCATTGTGGTAGTCATGTATCTGTGTATGATATAGTGTGAAGTGTAAGTGAAATGTGCCACGTATCCTTGTGACGGCATATATTATGGTGCGTAGCGTAGGTTAGTGATACCTTAGCGGCAGGGGTCCTCAGGAGATAGGGACGCCTAGGAATGACGGACATCATTGAACAGGTACTGTACCTTGGTCTGACATTTAGTGATAACTTATACTTTAAGTAAAATATACTTGAACTGTGCCGCGAGTGTTTGTTTAGGTGTGTAGCTTAGGTGAGCGATACTTTAGCATCAGGTGTGATGGGAAAGGTAACGATGCCAAGGAATGACGGACGTCATTGAACAGGTACTGTACCTTGGTCTGACATTTAGTGATAACTTATACTTTATGTAAAATATACGTGAACTGTGCCGCAAGTGTTCGTTTAGGTGCGTAGCGTAGGTGAGTGATACTTTAGCGTCAGGTGTGCTGGGAAAGGTAACGATGCCAAGGAACGATGAACGTCAGTGAACAGGTACTGTACCTTGCAATGCCGGACAACCACGGACGTGAGTGGACAGGTACCGTATGTTGGTAAAACAGTTGTTGAAATTTATGATCCTTATCTAAAATGTTTGTGATATGTGCCACGAGTGTTTGTGGTAATTACAGTATTGTATCATGTGTTGGAGGAACGTTTGGGATAGGAGGGGAAAATATGTCTGTATATATATATAAATATATATACTGTATATATATATAAATATATATACAGTACTGTATATATATATATATAAATATATATACTGTATATATATCTAAATATATATATATCTATATTTATATATACATATATATATATATATATATATATATATATATATATATATATATATATATATAAATATATATACTGTATATACATCAAAATATATATACTGTATATATATCTAGATATATATAATGTATATATATCTAAATATATATACTGTATGTATATATATATATATATATATATATATTAACGGCCATACCACGTTGAGTACACCGCTTCCCGTCCGATCAGCGAAGTTAAGCAACGTTGGGTCTGGTTAGTACTTGGATGGGTGACCGCCTGGGAACACCAGATGCTGTTGGCATCCCTATGTGTCAAGTGGGGTTGGTGGAGGATTAGTGCCCCTCCCTGTAAAACAATTAACTCTAAGCCGTTGACCACCCCGTTTGGGATACATGGCGTCTGGCAATGGATGGGTGGATGGATATACTGTATATATATATATATATATATATATATATATATATATATATACAGTATATACTGTATATATATATACTCTATATATATATATATATATACTGTATATATATATATATATATATATATATACTGTATGAGGGAGTACATTATGTGTGGGGAGAACCTTTAGATATTGTGAGGGAGTATATCATGTGCGTGGTGAAACTTAAGGGAAGGAGGGCTGAAAAATAAAAAAAATAGATTTAAAAATTTTATATATATATATATATATATATATATATATACAGTAGGCTCGCACAGTGCACGAGAGATTGGGTGGTCCACGACCTCGCGCACTGGGAATTCGCGTACTGGGAATACATAATCTTATGGGAATAATTACATATGGGCGGTACCCCCTCATACCTGGACATTTTTTTGGCCATTAGAGATATAATAAAGGTCATATTTTTCAGACATTGTACTAAAGCTATAGCTACAATAACAGAAATATGGGTAGTCACTTTAATAACAGTAGACAACAGGCCTGATGACCTTAAATAACAGGGGTTCCGAGGCGCGGCAACACTTACAGCTCCGCACTCCCCACCGCACCTCCCACCTCACCAACACTTCCCTCCACAGACTCCTCTTGAGCACCTTCCCCAGGAGCATCCAAGTCACTCACTTCGGCCATAAACCCTTCAAAGTCCAATTCTGACACTTCTGACATTGCATCCTCTTCATCCTCAACAGGAACAGGAGCAGACGATGTCGTTGGTTCCGCAATTTCACCAACTTGAGCCTGCTGTGTGTAGCTTGTTATGAGTGTCTATCTTCTCCTGTTTATTTCTTCCCTGTGCCTGTCTGTGTAGAAACGGAAGAGTTTGTCGATACCAACCAGAAGTTCCTCCGTTCTTTGGTTGCTCACTTCTTGTTCCTTCACCTCCTCCTTGAGCTTAACAACGGCAGCAAGGATCTTGCTAATGTTTGACATACACAGCTCAGTCCTGCCTTCCATCACGCTAGGCTGCTCAACTTGATTCTGCAGACACGTGACGCGCAGTTTGAGGGGTGGTCGCGCACTAATAGGAAATGACATTTTTGAGCCACTCTTTGCCTCTGCCTCGCGTTCTGTGTGGTAAACTCGTGCATTCAAGGTTTTGGTTATATATATATATATATATATATATATATATATATATATATATATATATAGACACTATATATATATATATATAGACACTATATATATATACTCTATATATATATATATATATATATATATATATATATATATATATATATATATATATACACAGTACCCTCGCATCCAATACGGTAATATTGTCATGCATGGGTCACGTGTTGGACCAAAAACGTGTTGGACTAACAACAGAGCTTATGAGGAAAAATGAATTATGTCAGCAACCTTAGGAAAAGTCACCCTAAATACCTACCATATACCTATACATATATTGGTACTATTGTAATTATAATAAATGGTACTGTGCTATGAATGATAACTAACTTTTTAGGATAGTGTTGGTGGGCTTGCTGGGAATGGAAGATGGTATCCAAGGCTGTAGGTAGTCCTACTGGGTCCCCGGAGGATGGCTGCTGGCGTCACTAGCGGGTAATGGCTGTTGCTCCTCCTCAACCTCCCTCATAAATCCTTCGAAATCAAACCTCCCTCATAAATCCTTCGAAATCACACTCAGAATCACTATCTTCGTCCACAGCCATGGAAGGTCCTGCTTCTGCCTGTCCTAGCACTGTAATCCTCGGGAAAGTGCATGCTTCTCACACTGTTGCTAGAGCCCCGTCTCATGACTGTGGAAAGTGATCTCTGTTGCTGACTCAGTAGAGAATGAGAAGCAACTTTGTTTATAAAGTGGTACACACGCCGATGAGAAGGGTTTCAAAACGATTGATATTTATTCTAAAATATTAATATGTATTCAGTGTCAAGCTAAATGTTCAATGCTGTAGTATGATACATTCTCTGTCGAGTTGCCTGGGTCTTGGTCACACTGTTTTGCCCATCGTATCCTCGGCAGGAATCCATCCAGATGAATTACAAATGCCCATGTTATCATCGGCAATTTTACCACGTTACCATTCTGATTTACCATCGTATCCTCAGCAAACCTGGTATGAAGTGCCGTGTGATAGCCTTCGGCTGCCAGGATCTTGTCTTGGTTTTTTTATTATGGTCCTCACGTTGGCTTCATTCATGTCGTAGGCCTTGGCAATGTCAACTTTCCTCTCCCCTTTCTTCTTCCTCTTGATGCTTTCTAGCTTGGTGGCCTGAGGGAGGTGCCGACGTTTCTTGGGGTTCTCAGAAGGCTTCCTAGGCATCGTGAGCACGGTAAAATGCAGTAACAAGGGCAGAAAATGCAGCAAGAAAAAAGCACCTTCCAATGCAATTATGCGACTGAGTGGCGCTGTGGCGGGAGAGATTTAAATAAAACATCACATGACACCAGAAGCATTTTTAATTGGGTGGCATCACGATCACGTCACGATAGCGGGCGGGGAAAGCTACTTGGTCAGAAGTTTTCATTGGCTATCATCATCATGGGAATGTCCAGTATGACCGTGTTGGACCAGGGGTGATCGTGCTAGAGTTGAACTCTGCGGATTTGGCCCACTTCTCGGAGCTCTGTGCGTGTTGTGCTAACACACTCGTGTTGCAGTAATTAAATCGTATTAAATAATACTAATTATTTGCTCTCCGTGCTGGACGAACGCGTGTTGGACGTGAGGTTACTGTATAGATATATATATATATATATATATATATACAGGTATATATATATATATGTATATATATATTATATAGTATTTGGAAACTCCCTGTACTGTTGTTTGCAGATGATACTGTGTTGTTGAGTGAAGACGAAGGGGAGCTGCAAGGCTTGGTGGATGAGTTTGAGAGAGTGTGTAAGAAACGGACTCTAAAGGTGAATGTAGGGAAGAGTAAAGTGATGGTCTTTGAGAGAGGTGAAGTCAGTGAATGTACAGCGAGGTTGGATGGTGAGGAATTTGAAAATGTGAGTACGTTTAAGTACGTTTAAGTACGTGAGTTATATATATGAGTAAAGATGGAGGTTTGGAGGGTGAAGTGCTTGAAAGGGTACAGCAGGGAAGAAAGGTTGCTGGTTCCTTGAAAGCAGTGATAAGAAACAGGGAAGTGAGCATGGAAGTGAAAAAGTTACTACATGACAGTATTGTGATACCAACTCTAACGTACGGAAGTGAAGCTTGGACGTTGTTGGAAGGGCATGAGTCAAGAGTGAGAGCAGTGGGAATGAGTTATTTAAGAGGAGCCTGTGGAGTCACATGGAGAGACAGGCTGACGAATGAGGATATAAAGGAGCGTTGTGGTGTGGATGTGGATGTGATAGGAAGCGTTATGAGGAACACACTGAGGTGGTTTGGCCATGTGGAGAGGATGGATGGTGAAAGACTGACGAAGAGAGTGTATGTGAGTGAAGTGGAGGGGGGAAGAGGGAGGGGGAGGCTGAGGATAAGATGGAGGGATGGGGTGGAGAGGTATATGAGAGAGGGGGGTGTGAGTTGGGAGCAGGGCAGTGAAATGGCGGGGGACAGGGCGACTTGGAGGCGATTTGTTTGTGGCCACCCCAAACGGGATTGAGGCATCTGGCAATAGATAGATAGATAGATAGATATATATATATATATATATATATATATACTGTATATATATATATTTACATACTGTACCGTAATCCCTCCACTATCCGATGTAATAGAGCCAAAGGCATGTCTGGAAAGTGGTCCTGTCCGGATAGTGGGCCCTAGCCTCCTGGACTTGTACTTATGGACCCTAACTCAAAAAAACACCTATACAACTCCCTCTGGATGTGCATAGCATCTATGTAAGACCCAAATCACACCAATAAGAGACATAAAAGCCTGAAATAAATGCAAAAGAACCACAAAATGAGGTTTTAGAGGTGAGTCTATACACTATTAAACATTCTGAGTACTTACAACAAGTCCCTGGCTCCTGGACTGGTACTTATAGACCCTAACCGAGCCTAATTTTGAAAGCCACCTAAATAACTCCCTACCGGACATGCATAGCACATATTTAAACCTATTTAAGACCCTATTCACACCAATAATGGATGTAAAGCTTGAAATAAATGAAAAGGAACCAAAGAATGAGGAATTAGAAGTGACTGTACCTCATCCAGGGTAATTACAGCACGTTTGTGGCCACCTTTTGTAAGGATTTGGCAGTGGTGAAAATGCTCTTGAAGCACGTACAGTTTTCCAGTGTTGTGCCGCACTTACAGTAATTCTTTTCACTGTGAGTTATAACTGTTTAACACTGCACATTGTTAATTGCACCAGGCCAGTTCCAACTGCCATTTGCACTCCACAGTTAATCCTTTGCACTCTAAATTCTAATTTCTTAACACTGCTCAACATTGTAAATTCCCGTGTGGTCTAGTGGCGAGGTATTGCAGTTTATTCACTGTTTATTCACAAAAAAATGAGCACGTGTGGCTCCCATTTTGATATGCTACCACTCGCGATCGAAGTTAGGCAATAACTACTGTTCGGGTGTTGGTGAAGGGGGAAACAGAGTAGCCAGATCGCAATGGCGACATTACCAAACTCCTCAATTTTCATTACCAAATTTAACTTTTCATTACCAAATTTGTAATGCTAGCATTTATTCTTCACTAATTATATATGCAAGTGGAAATACATGTAATCACTCTTTGTATAATTAACAGCATGTTGGTTATTTTCACGCTATGTACGTTAGCAGATTAATCAGAGAGAGCAAACAATCCATCATCTCCATCCTGTGTATCCTCATACATGTGAAAAATCAGTTTGGTAATGCATTACTCTGATTCATTACCAAACGAAATTTTCATGACCAAATTGCCCCACATTTGGTAATGAAAAATACCAAATGGCAACCCTGACAGGGGAGGGGGGAGGGGGGACAAAGGAAGGGGTGAGGGTGTGTGGTGTTACAGCTGTTCGGCGCTGTGCGGTAATTTCAAATTACAGGTGGGAAAAAATTTGGATTTTGGGGGGATTTTTTTCTTTTTTTCGCCATTTTTGGGTTCCTAAGGTCCAGGCCCACAATGTCCGGTAAGTGGGGATGTCCGGAAAGTGGGCGTCTGGATAGTACGGGGATTACTGTATATATATATATATATATATATATATATATATAAATATATATACAGTATATATATATATATAGTCTTTAAGCAAAGGGGGAGAAAACACTGTTCTTTTATCGCTTGGGGTAAAAGTAGGTAGTGACCGGAAGAGTAATCTAGCTTTGTCATCCTATTACTCGATAACTGTTGGGCGTATCTTCTTCCATGATGAAGAGCAGTAAATTCTACGTATGTTCATTACCAGAATATAAGCCTTTGGAAGCATTTTTGGTAGGAAAAGGCAGGGGGAACAGACTTTGTTTTTTTCCTCGCTTCCGGTAAAAGTTGAAAGCGTTCGGAGGAATAATCTCACTTTGTCGGCCAATTACTTGAAAACTATTGGACGTATCGATTTCCTGTAAGAACCATGATAGAGAGGAGTAAATTCTACGTATGTTCATTTACAGAATATAAGCCTTTGGGAGCATTTTATGTTGGAAAAGTTGGGGGAACAGACTTTGTTTTTTTCCTCATTAGCAGTAAAGTCAAAAGAACTCGGAGGAGTAATCTCACTTTGTCGGCCAATTACTCAAAAACTATTGGACGTATCGATTTCCTGTAAGAACCATGATAAAGAGCAGTTGATAAAGAGCAGTAAATTCTACGTATGTACAAGACATAATAATGTAATATCTCTGATAAGAATTCGTTTTTACATAGGCGGGAATATAGCAAATGCTGTGCGCGCATCATGAAAGTGACACATGGACGTGAGTTCCCAGTCGTTTTTGGTGATTTACTCAAAAACTATGAGGCATATCGAAGCCATCTGGTGCTTATTAGAAAGCTTCTGAAACTCTGAATAATATTATGCAATGAAAACATAAGGTGTGCAAAAAAAGTTCAATATGACAGCTCATTGAATTTTTTTCAAAAATGGCTTTCAGTTTTTGTGTGTTTTCTCAAAAAACTACAAATTGTATCACAACTGGAAATGTCTCTTTAGATAGCTGATGAAATTCTCTATCAAAACTTCTATAACATTTTCCTGTTTGATGGTAAACATTCGAATGGTGATGTTGGGAAGTGAAATTGACGTAGCGAAAAGTTTATTCACGGCCGTCTAATGTTGTTTTATTCGTGTTTTCCTGTTTTTTTGTGGTGCTTATCAGTTAAAACAAACATCGACGAATAAGATGACATAAGTTTCATCCACCCATCCATCCATCATCCAATCCTACATTGCCCCATGAGGAGCGTAGGAGCCCGGGGCTAGGCAGTTCGTCCCGACATTTAAGATGAGAGTGACCAGCCTCACTCATCCCTGAGTGGCATTACATGAGCAATCAACCCCAACCACCCCTTGGATATAAACCTTCACCGGCTCAATCCGATTGGAGCGCAATAACTACCCACTAAACCACCAGGCGCCAAAATTTGGTTATATGATTACCACCCAGCGTAGTAAATGGATTCCTGGTGCACAGGAAACAATTTGGCTTGTCACTCAGTGTAGAGTCACCCACAGGCTGAGGGAAGTGGAAAGAATGAAGGAAAGAAAGACAGAAGAGGGTGTGTAAAGTCACCCGTAGGCAGAAGGACAAGGAAAGAATGAAGGAAAGAAAGACAGAAGAGAATGCAGTATATTGATGTTTGGGTGGCGAAAATAAGGCGAGAATACGTGTTATTTGCCGCGCGCTGGCAGCCGAGCGAGGCAGCCAGGTGGATAAAATTGTGCGCTGAAAAACTTACCAAAACTTATCATGCGCGAGAGGGTTAACAGGATGGTTAGAGAGACGTATAAACTCTTGACTAACATAAGAGTAGCATTTCATTATATGGATGAGGAGATGATGAAAAAATTGATAGTGGCCATGATCCGCCTCAGGTTAGAATATGCAGCGGTAGTGTGGTCCCCACACGAAAGATATAAACAAGATTGAGAGAATACAAAGAACAGCAACAAAGATGGTCCCCAGTCTGGTAGATCTGTTGTACAGAGAGAGGCTGGAAAAGCTGGATTTGCCTTCCTTAAAGGAAAGGAGAAAGAGGGGAGACATGATTGCAGTGTTCAGGACCATGATAGGAGTAGATAAAATTGACCGAGAAGATCTGTTTGTATGGGATAAGAGAGCAACAAGAGGACACGGAATGAAATTGAAGAAGTCAAGCTACGGGAAGGATATCAAGAAATATAGTTTTCCGTATAGAAGTATAGACCTGTGGAATAGCCTGGACAAAGAGATCGTCCAGTCTAAAAACTTAAACGAGTTTAAAACTAAATTTGACTTATTGAGAAACAGAGACGAGATCTCATGAGTGTAGCTCATTTCGTGTATATCACAATTAGGTATATTAAGTAAATACATAAGTATTTGGAACGACTTAGACGAAAAGGTGGTGCAGGCGAAAAACATTCATGTGTATAAGTAGACTAGATTAATGTGGATATGGAGACAGGACAACACGAGCATTGCTCAATTCCTGTATACTACAAATAGGTAAACACACACATACACACACACACACACACACACACACACACACACACACACACACACACACACACACACACACACATGCACACTGATGAAATTTCATGTTGGGTATTACGAGAATGTGCAAAGGAGTTAAGTAAGGCATTATTTTTAATTTTCAAGAAATCCTTGAGTCAAGGGAAACTACCTGATATTTGGAAAAAAGCAAATATAGTCCCCTTATTCAAGAAAGGAAATAGACAGAATCCTCTCAACTACCGACCAGTATCACTGACCAGTGTTGTAAGCAAGGTATTAGAAAAACTTATAAGAAAAGCTTGGGTAAATCATCTAGAAGAACACAGTATGATAACAGAAAGACAGTTTAGTTTCAGAAAAGGAAAATCATGTGTTACTAATCTGCTGAGCTACTATGACAGAGTAACAAACACAATACAGGAAAGGGAAGGATGGGTGGACAGTATCTATTTAGATTTCAAGAAAGCTTTTGACACAGTACCACACCAAAGACTTTTATGGAAACTGTACCATCAAGGAGGAATTCGAGGCAAACTGTTTTGTTGGATGCAAGACTTTCTCATAAAAAGAGAAATGAGGACAGTACTAAGAGGAAACTACTCATCGTGGAGAGAAGTGACTAGTGGAGTACCACAGGGTTCGGTGCTGGCACCAATCATGTTTTTAGTGTATATAAATGATATTAACAGTAACACTGGAAATGAGAGCTATCTGAATATGTTTGCAGATGATACAAAAATACAAAGGAGAATTACTAGCACAGACTCTTGTAGGGAGCTACAAGAAGAATTAAATAAACTTCATGAATGGAGTAGTACATGGCAAATGGAATTCAATGTGGACAAGTGTCATGTAATCAAGTTTGGTAAAAGTGGAAAAAGACCTGATTGGGATTATAAGTTAGGAAATAAAACTCTATACACATCAGAAAGAGAGAAAGACCTATGTGTGATTATCAATAACAGACTCTCTCCGGCTGACCACATCAGCGAGAAGGTACGGAACATGTATACACTGCTTGCAAATATGAGAATAGCATTCACATACATAAATGAAGACATGCTAAGAAGGATAATAACATCATTCATTAGACCAACCCTGGAATACGCATCAGTAGTCTGGAGTCCTCATCTCAAAAAGCACATAGACAAGATTGAAAAAGTTCAAAGGGCCGCTACAAGATGGATACCAAGCTTAAGGGACCTAAGCTACGAAGAAAGACTAAATAAACTGAATCTACCAACACTACAGGAGAGAAGGAAAAGAGGTGACATGATAATGCTATATAAGTGCATATCAGGGAAGGAGAAAATAGACATAAATGATTACTTAACATATGGAGAAGCATCAGCAAGAGGACACTGCAAAAAACTGCATAAGAAGAGAGGTGATAAAGACGTAAGGAAATTCAGTTTCCCAAACAGAGCAATTGATCAATGGAATGCACTACTGAATGAAATAGTGTATGCCAAAACAATTCACAAATTTAAGGATATGTACAATAAATATGGTTTAAGACACGGGACAGTACGAGCTTGACTCATTCCTGTAAAGATACAATTAGGTAAGAACAATTAGGTAAGAACACACACACACACACACACACACACACACACACACACACACACACACACACACACACACACACACACACACACACACACACATAGTGGAAAAGCTAATCAACAGGATGCTTTGTGAAATGAGTCACACATCTATCCATTCACTATTCAAGCCCATGGAATCCTGGCTTCATCTCATTAAATCCTAACCTAGGCCCAGTGGAGCATACTTAGCTCCTTAAGCACTCAGCTATGAAGATAGCAACAAACTGTATCCCATATTGGTCCAAATATCACTTGTCAGAAAAAGAGAAAAGCTGTCACAGAATAATCAGGCCACTTGCACTAAAGAACTGAGTAGGCTTGTAGGGGAAACATGACACACAAAGCAAAAAGAAGTAAAACATATATGAAGACAGTCAAAATGTGGTGCAAACAAGTCTGCACCACAGAGAAATCTGGCAGCAGGAGAACCAGCCCATTAACATTATTTTTCAAACAAAAAACAAGTCATTGGTGACTTTAAGGGAGGGTCATCATTCCTTGTTGAAGCATTGTTCTTAAAGATAAGTGGTAATACAATCACTCCTTGACTCTGAGTCTAGGATGATTCCTCCCATTATGACTTCTAATGCCTGAGTGATGTCATAAGTGGCTCAGTACCACTTCTTACTGTGCCAGCAAAAGGAGGTAATGGTGCTTGAATAATGCCGTATTAATTTTTATTTTCTTCTTTTTGCCTTTTTGTATCTTAATTGTGACTTTATTGGGGGAAATGCTAAGGCCTGGACCAGTCTTATGAGAACTTGAAGTTGGTTGGGCATTACCAAAATGAGCATATACTTACACTGCCCTTGGTCTTTGATTGATGCCCCTACTGTGCACAAGGCAATAGGTAGGATGCAGTTGGGGAAGGAACTGGGTATGATAGGGTTGACTACTGAAATGTTGAAGACCTCAGGAGATATAGGAATTGGGTTTAGTTACTGATTTCATAAATTCAGTTATATATGAGTGTCTTGTCCTAGGTGACTGGCTATAAAGTGTGATTTTTAATAGATGTAAGGGTTAAGGATGATGCCCTGGAAAGAGGAAATTTTAGAGGCATGAAGCTCTTGGACCAGTTAATGAAAGTAATGAGAGAGTCCTGAAAGGTATGTTAAGGGGAAGAGTGAACATTGATGAGATTCAGTTTGGATTTTTGTCAGGCAAAGAGATCACTGATGCCATTTTCATTGTGCAACAGCTTCAGGAAAAATATACAGGAAAGAAGTAGGAGTTGTGCATTGTTTTTGTTGATTGGGGAAGGCCTTTAACAGAGTTACGAGGGAGGTGGTGAAATGGGCAGTGAGAAAGCTTGGGATCAAAGAGTGGCTGGAGTGGTTATGGCTATATACTGTATGTGGGCACTCACACCCAGGTGAAAGTGAATGGAGATTTGAATTATGAGTTTTTATTGGATGTTGGCATGCATCAGGTGTAAGTCTTGAACCCTGTATTGTTTGTCATGGTACTTGAAGCTCCCATGGGGGAGGTTGTATGCTGATGACTTCATGTTGATTGCAGACAGTAAACGGGAGGCAGAGGGAAAATTTAGGAAGTGGAGAGGATTTGAGAGTTAATGTGGATAAAACAAAAGTGATGATATCTAGGGCTGGTGGCAGTACTGTCAAAGCAAAGGGAGCTTGACTGTGTGCAATTGCCACAAGGGTGTGGGAAGTAACTCCATCATGTGCAGTGTTTGTGCTAAGCTGGAGCATAAGAGATGTATTGGTATTTGAGGTAGGCTGCGAAAAAAATGTATATTTCGTGTGTGCAGTTTGGCAGAGATAGCATGTACAGATTGACAGTCATGAAAGGACTGATCATGCTGGGGAGTCTCTTGATTGTGTGGACGAGTTTTGCTATTTTGGGGCCCTGCGGCATCCTGGAGACGGGGCTGGAACTAGCTCTGTGGCTAGAGTAAGGAGCAGTTGGAGGAAGTTCAGGGAGCTGTTGCCTCTCCTGACATTGAGAGGGCTCTCCCTCTGTTCTAAGGGATCTTTGTATGTGACATGTGTAGGAGTGTAATGCATTATTTTAGTGAGACCTGGGCAGTTAAGGAAGAGGATATTCATAGGCACAAACATACAGAAATGACAGTGATTAGATGGATGTGTAGTGCGTCCTTGAATGCGAGGCCTGGAGGGGCTAGGATTGCAAAATGATTGAAAGGAAGGATGACTCTGGAATGTATTGTCTGATATAGGTGTATTCATAGGGAATTGTACCTTCAGTAGGAAGAGTATGACAAGGGCCATTATAAAAATAATCTTTATTGTCAGATGTTTTGACATCTTCATGCCATCTTTAGTGACCTAAGAATGGAACAGTACAAATGGTATACAAAAGTGAAAGTATGAATAGTCGGGTTATTTTTTACTTTTCACTTTTGTATACAATTTGTATTGCTCCACTTGTAGGTCACTGAAGATGGCATGGAGATGTTGAAACATTTGACATTAAAGGTGATTTTTATAACAGCCCTCGTCATACTCTTCCTACTAGAATGTATTGGTTTTGTGATGAGGAGGGGTAGACTGAGATGGTTTGGGCATACTAAGAGGATGGAGGATGACAGTTGGGTGTGGGAAGTGAGAGGTGTGAATGTCAAGGGTACGGTTGCAAGAGGTAGACCAAAAAACATCTGGGAGAAGGTCATAGAGTGTGACCTCAGGGATAAGGAACTGAAGAGGGAGGCTGCCAGAGGTCGAGCAATGTGGAGAGCCTCCATTAGGTGACCAAGGATGATGAATGCAAGCATCTTGATGTCTTTATAAATGATTTGAACAGTGCAGTACAACTCATATTAAGTTTACCCAGGCTTATAGTAAGCTTCCAGAATTATAGCTTCATACATTTACCATTGATCTAGGTTGAGCCAAGTTTAGGGTGGCAGGTCAGGTGAAGAGGGATAATCGGGATATCATAGGTGAGCAGTGTGTGAAGAATGATGAAGGAAGGGTAGTGGTGAACAGTGAGGATGTTAAAGATGCATGGAGAGAGCATTATAACCGGTTGTTGAATGAGGAGTTTGACTGGGACAGGGAAGGTTTGGAGCCAGCAGATCCAGTGTCTGGCCCTTGGCCTTTGATTGATACTGCTACTGTGAGTGAGGCAATAGGCAGGATGAGAGTGGGGAAGGCAGCAGGTGTGTCTGGGTTGACTGCCGAAATGTTGAAGGCCTCAGGCGATATAGGGGTGAATTTAGTCACTGACCTGATAAATAGGATTATTTATGAGTGTGTTGTCCCAGATGATTGGCTGAAGAGTGTAATTGTAAATGTGTATAAAGGGAAGGGTGATGCCCTGGAAAGAGGGAATTATAGAGGTATAAAGCTTTTGGATCAGATAATGAAGGTAACGGAGAGAGTTTTAGAAGGTATGATTAGAGAAAGAGTGAATATTGATGAGATGCAGTTTGGGTTTATGCCAGGTAGGGGGACCACTGATGCCATATTCATTGTTAGACAGCTTCAGGAAAAATATATTGGTAGGAGAAGCGATCTTTATTTTGTTTTTGTTGATTTGGAAAAGGCCTTTGACAGAGTCCCTAGAGAGGTGGTGAAGTGGGCAATGAGAAAGCTTGGCTTGGAGGAGTGGCTGGTTAGGGTGGTTATGGCCATGTATGTGGGTGCTCACACCCAGGTGAGAGTGAATGGAGATTTGAGTGATGAGTTTTCCGTGAATGTTGGTGTGCATCAGGGGTCAGTCTTGAGTCCCATGTTGTTTATCATGGTACTTGAAGCCCTTTCACGTGACTTTAGAAACGGACTCCCGTGGGAGTTGTTGTATGCTGATGATTTGGTGTTGATTACAGAGAATGAAAGGGAGGCGGAGGAAAGGTTTAGGAAGTGGAGAGATGGTATGGGGCAAAAGGGTTTAAGGGTAAATGCAGATAAAACAAAAGTGATGATATCTAGGGTTGGTGGCGGTACTGTCAAAGACGAGGGAGAGTGGCCATGTGCAGTTTGCCACAAGGGCGTGGGAAGTAATTCCATCTTGTGCGGTGTGTGTGATAAATGGGTGCATAAGAGATGTAGTGGTATCAGAGGTAGACTGCGAGATAATGCTGATTTTATGTGTACAGCGTGCCGGGGTGAGCAGGTGGAGATCGTCAGACGTGAAAGGATTGAACTTGCTGGTGAATCTCTTGAGTGTGTGGAAGAGTTTTGTTATTTAGGAGACATGTTGTGTGCTGGAGGTGGGGCTGGAGCTAGCTCTGTGGCTAGGGTGAGAAGTGGTTGGAAGAAGTTCAGGGAGCTCTTGCCTCTCCTGACATTGAGGGGGCTCTCCCTACGTGCTAAGGGGTCTTTGTATGCAGCGTGTGTTAGGAGTGTAATGCTGTATGGCAGTGAGACCTGGGCAGTGAAGGAGGAAGACATTCGCCGGCTCAGACGTACAGAAATGACAATGATTAGGTGGATGTGCAGTGTGTCCCTGCGTCCAAGGCCTGGAGGGGCTGGGTTTACAATGGAAGAGTTGAGAGGTAGGATGGGACTGGAGTGTATTGGTGTTGTGATGAGGAGAGGTAGATTGAGGTGGTTTGGACATGTGGAGAGGATGGGGGATGATAATTGGGTGAGGAAGGTGAGAAGTGTTGATATTGGGGGTGGGGTTATGAGGGGTAGACCGAGAAAGACATGGGACGAGGTCATTAAGTGTGACCTTAGGGTTAAGGGACTGAACAGGGAGGCTGCAATGGATCGTGCAGCGTGGAGAGCCGCCATTAGGTGACCAAGGCCGACACATGCAAGCATGTTGGAGCCTTTAAAAACGAAAACGATTATCCTACTCATTCGGCTCGTGAGAGACCCTGAAAGCCTTAGTCTTTGTTCAGGTGCTTAGCATTCCGAACTTCCTTCTTGTTCTTGCTGACTCACTATCTGTCTGGGAGACTTTTCCTGAAGGTGTATTGAAAGAGGAAGTATACTTTGAAGTAAAATAAAATAAAGTATTCCTCCCCCCCCCCCCCAACTCATAGGGTGACTGGAAGAACTGAGTTCACATATCTTAACTCAAGAGAACTCCACTCTGCATCGGCACATTGCACTGAGAGATGCCACACAGGAAGTCTGGTGGCATGGCTAAATGACCTCCACAAACAAAGGTACTGCACAGACTCCAGGCACATTCCAATATGGCATTTGTAGGGGTAGCATCATATGATACTGTTTTGAGGAGTAGGTGAGACATCAGCAACTTCGGGAGAAGATCCTCATGACAAGAATCAGTGCACCCAACCTTCAGCTCCCAGAGTCTGAGATGATTTCCCCTATTGCTAATTCTGATAGGTAGTGTCATAAATGGTTTGATGCCTCTTCATGAGGTTATTTCATGATTCAGTTGCTGCAAATGATAATGAATTATTTTTGCACCCACAGTGGCAGCCAGATCCTCTACTCCCATTTACTGAATTACTGTACCTTTTTCATGAAAGAAATCTCAAGTTGCAGCCATAGAGTTTTATATGCGTTACACTTTTACCTCCATCAGTATTGACTGCACCTAGTGTATTAGGTGCTAGTGGCTTGCATCTGGAGAAGGTTTAACCCCTACACGCTTTGGGTTTTCCGATGTCACGTGCTCCTCCCTACGGGGGATTTCATGATTTTGGAAAAAATGCCCTTACTTTGAACCTTAACATCTGCCAAAGTATAACAGCTAGAGAAAAAATTAAAGATACATCAGACTCAACAACTCTTCCTCTTTCAAATGAAAGTATCCCCGCATCTCCAGGTGGTCCCATCAATGATTTAGGATAAGTTAAATTTCAAAGGGTGGCCGGAAGACTCTTGCAGTTATACATGTCAACCGGCATTGCTCATCATCATCATCATCAGCCGGACCTCCTTTCCCACCATAGGGTAGGGTGAGGAGTAGCAGTGTCCAGACAGCCCAAATTTGCCCAATCTAGTGGGCCATGCTTCCATGCACTCATCATTCAAGCTCCCAGAATCCTGGCTCTATCTGATATGCCAGAAACATTCACCACATTCTGTAGCTTCACATAAACATGTCTGATGGAGTCAGTCCAGCTGCTGCCACCTTAAAAAGGGGTGCCAAAGCCCTGATCGTGCCCTTCTTACAACATTCATCCAGCCTGCTTGATCTTCTGTAAGTACCCTAGCCTCACCGACTTCCAGACCTCTCTTCCTCACACATTCATCCACCATATCTCTCCACCTTCTCCTTGGCCTGCCTCGCCTCCTCCCTCCTTCAAATTCGCTCAGATATACCTTTTTCACCACTCTATTGTTATCCATTCTCTCCACATGACCATACCATCTTAGTACACTCTCTTCAGTTCTGTTGTCCACCAACTTCCTCACTCAACATCTTTTGTGAATCACATTACAGTATTTCGTATCCCATCCACCCTGTGTACGCCACATACATTCCTCAGCAGTCCCATCTCCACTGCTCTTACTCTTGACTTTTTATTGTCATGCTAAACCATCGTTTCACACCCATATGTTAAAGTTGGCACTAACACTCCCTCATGTAAGCCTTGTGCAGCTGCAACACTCAAGCCTCTGTTTCTTATGAAGCCCTTCATTGCACCAGCTACTTTTCTTCCTTGTGTCACTCTATTTTTCACTTGTTTTGCACATTTTCCCCTCTTTTCTATCAATGTACCCAGGTATTTGAACTCTGTCACCAATTCCAGTCTCTCTCCATTCACTGTAACATCGCACTGGGAGTCACCTTCTCTCTCAGTGACCATCACATAACTCTTTTCTACATTTACTTTCAAGGCATTGCTCCACTCCCAGAATCGTGACGGCTATACACGTCAACAGGCATGTAGGGGTTAAGGAGTGTATCCAGAAATACAGGACACCTTTTGGCATGTGTTGTGGCAGTGGATACAGTTTATGCAGATGCAGCCGTCATAGGTTCCCTTTATCTTGTATCATCACACATCATATACCCATATGCTTCCTTGAACCAGTTACAACTTTAGGTCAGCCTACATCATCCACTCACTTGATGTAGTGCTCCCCACTTTTTCCTTCATGTTTATCATTCTTTTTATGTATTTTCCCTCCTCTCTGCCTATTTCTCCCATCTTTCCTGTTGCTTTTTATCACTTCTTTCCTTTTCAGGTGGCTCTACATTGACTGACAAGCCTAAGCCTAATGATTTTCTGTAAGCCAGGAAACCATTTACAGTGCTGGGTGGTTACTATATAACCAACCCATATGTGTTTCCAGCATGTCAACAAGTGGGTTGGTGGAGGTTTAGTGTCCCTCCCCATAAAACAACTACCATAACTTAAAGACAAATCGCCACCCCGTACAGGATTGTGGCATCTGGCTATAGGTAGACAGATTCTCAGTCAGTCAGCAAGCTAAGAGGCATCTTTATATTCCAGGAGGTGCGTCGATCTGAGTTCAGCAGCCACTACCAGAATGTGCATAGTGAGATACAGGAGGGCCTCGATGGATGGCTGGTTCACCGATGTCCTCTCCATCTTCTGGGATGCCCCTATGTTTACACCAGGCTGCACCCAGGCCAAGCTGTAAGTTCATTGCTGGATGATACCAGGATTGACACTATACTGACAAGTTGTGGATAGGATTAGAGTATAGGAGGTTGTAAAGAACTAGATTTTATACAGTATTTTCATTAAGTTACCAAAAGGTCCATTAAATTCAAAGTCCTTGTTAAAAGCCAGCTTTTTATAAAGTTGTTTTTGCTATTAATTCCCTACTAAATTGATCATCATTGAAACAATGAACACAGGGTGATCCTTATTATAGTTAGGTATGTGTTCCAAAATATCACAACTTTTTCAGTGTATTGCTATGAATTGAGAAAACTGGCAAATCAACTTTTTAGGTATCAATGAATTTACTATTGATTCAGCTGCAAAAAAAGAACATAAAAGTGACATCATATAATGGGAACTTGCTATGGAATCTAATTTTGCAGGGCATCATGTCAACAGATATTGTCATCCTCTTATTAAAAAACTGTAAATATCATTGTCCAGCATTACAACAGTAGTTACAGAAATATAACTTTAGTTTACATTGTAAAAGTAGCTGTAATACAGTGTACTTTGAGGGAATAAGTGGAAGGTACATTTTTTTCCTTAATGCAAGGAAAAATTTAATAAATAAATAAGCAGGAAGCCTGCAAGTTATTCTTTCCAGAAGCTGAGGCAGTTTTCCATGCTATTGTGTGTTAGTCATTCTGACATGATAGGTACTCTCCAAGATGTGCTGTCTCCTATAGCATTTTAATTGTCCTCTTACCTTGAGATTGTGTCTCAGAACCTCATCCCACATTCTCTGTGGATGAGGTTCCCATTTAAATTCATGTCTGTATGGCACTTCACATGATTACTCTCACATTTCTCTGCAGGTGTCCCAACTACCTCAGCCTACACCTGCTGATCACCAAATTAACACTCTCAGTGTCAAAACTTCCTGTTAATCTGCACATGATGTTCTATCTTTCATTACTGCACTGCACAACTATTAAAAATCTGTGAACCTTTTTTTTTTTTCTCTCTCCCTCTCTCACCACGCACCATCTCACTCTGTAGTCACAAAACATACTGTACAGCTTTCCTTTTCACTGGAAAGAGTCCCTGTATTGCCATTAGGGATAACAGTTTTCTGAACAAGTTTGAACCACTTCTGACTTGCAGTTGAGCTAGGTTATGCATCATTATCTCTTTTAATAGTAGCAGCCGTGGCTCAGTGGGTTAGAGCGCTCCGCTCTGACCGAAGGGTCGGAGGATCAAATCCACCCAAGGGTCATTGGTAGACATCAGGAAGGGCATCCGGTCATAAAATGCTACTAGCTCCAAACCAAAGTCCTCTACCCAGGGGCAACGTCTTAGCCCTTTTTCCAAAAAAAGGGTACCTGGTGTAAAACTCACACTATTTTATATATTTATTATTACCAGTGATATTCATCAACGCATTTGAAAACCACAACGCCATCCTCAATCTCTTCCAGTCATGGACAGACCTCACAGTCTCTTTTTACTTCTGGTTCAGTGCTCATAACTAATTTTACCTTTCAGAATACTCTGAATCTTGATACATTCTTTATGTTCCAGTCCTCCACAGTCACCACACAGAATGAAGTTGTTACCCTTGCATATCATACAATGTACCCCACTACATCACATGGGTTGTCGCCAGCAAGAGCATGTGGCCAGAAAACTTGCCCCCGCTACCTAGTGGCAGACCTCAGGGGAGGTGTGACACAGGCTCTGCCAGCATAGTTTTGGAGACCAGGGTGGGATGGGGTTTGGATCTGTGCAAGAGAGTATATGGCATTCTGATTCCCAGGCTATCGCTTCCACTCAAAAGAGAGGAGACCAAACCCGGGAGTAGTGCCCCAGGAGGCTGCCCTATCAGTGGGTACATAATGGCAGGGCAGTTGCACTGCCAGGGCACACTTGGAGGGTGTTCCTGTAGCTGTCCCGGAAAGGTGCCCCAAGGTCACTGCCACAGCCACTGGTCATGGCTGGTGGGCTGTGGGTCCCAGGTCCCACACCTGGACTTGGGACAGTGCAGGCGGGTGGGGTCTGTAGTCTATCTCTCCCCCTTATTTTATTTTTGACTTGAAAAAAATGACCACAAAAAGCACAAGCTTGAGGAAGCTAAATCACCCAAGTGGATCAGAGTGGTATGTTGGAATATGGGTAGTTTGAAAGGTAGAGTGGAAAGTAGTTGAGGTAATGAGTAGGAAGTGGGTGGATGTTGGTTGTGTACACTCTCCCAAAAAAGTGTCGGCACTCTTACAGCACGTATCATTCTGAAACATGGATGAAGCATTGTGATATATGGGGCATCCTGTAATTTTAAGTGCAAATATTATCTTTGGTAATTTTTAAAACTCAAAATTGTAGAAAGAGTCACTTACTGGGTGGTATGTGTTTTGAGGCACCACATCTATAGACTCGTGTGTCTGCGTAAGTTGCTCATTTTCACAGCCATCACACCCAAAGGGGCCAATACTTTTTTGAGAGAGTGTACATGAAGTTAGGCACAGGGGAGGATTAGCCAGAATGATTGCTGGGAGGGATTGCAGGTATAAGCTATTTGGCAGGGAAGTGCAGATGGATACAGACAAGATTTGTAAAATCCATCCTAGACAATTTACCTACCAACAAAGCTCCAGGTCCAGATGGAATTCCGCCAATTGTTTTGAAAAAGTGTTCCCTTGAACTTGCCTCTGTCCTAGCTAAATTATTCAGACTATGCATACGTACTTCTTTATTCCCAAATTCATGGAAAGAAGCCAATATCCACCCAGTTCCGAAGAAAGGAAGTTCGTCTGACCCCTCCAATTACAGACCAATAGCTATCACATCTTCTCTTGGTAAGGTATTTGAAACTTTAATTAATAAGCATATTGTTAAACATCTTGAATCCAACAAATTAATTAATGATAGACAATACGGTTTTCGCCACGAAAGATCCACCATTGACATACTCAATCTCTTAACTCATACCATCCATCAATCAATTGATCTTTTTGGAGAAACTCATGCAGTAGCTCTTGATATCTCTAAAGCTTTCGACAGAGTATGGCACCGTTCCCTGCTGTCCAAACTCCCTTGCTATGGACTAACGTCTTTTGTTCCTTTGATTTCTTCTTATCTTAGTGACAGGAAAATAAGAGTAAAAGTAGATGATGTATATTCGAATTTCCACTCAATTAACGCCGGCGTGCCGCAGGGATCAGTTCTGGCGCCAACCCTATTTCTGGTTCATATTAATGATCTCTTATCTGTCACTCACAATCCCATTCACTCATATGCAGATGACTCAACACTACATAGTTCATTCACACTCAGACATCCATTTACAAAGTCTAATATCTCTACCTCTCAACTCAATACAGCCATCTCCATAAATCAAGATCTATCTACAATCATTGAATGGGGACAAAACAACCTTGTCTCTTTTAATGCTAGTAAAACTAAATATATACAGTTTACTAATAGACAGATATTGCCAGATTCGTACATTACCTTCAGTGCTACTAATGTTCCCATCTCCAAAAGTATTGAAATTCTTGGTGTCTCACTTAACAGTGCCCTCAGCTGGACCTCTCATGTCAGATCACTTGCTAAAACCGCCTCAAAGAAACTTGGATTATTGTACAGAGTCTGTAACTTCTTCGCCGATGAGCAGTTAGCTATAATTTATAAGAGTCATGTGCGCTCTCAGCTTGAATATTGCTCACCCTTGTGGAATGGTTGTGGAGAGGTTGCATTAAGACAACTAGACAAAATTCAGAATAAAGCTGTTAGAATCATTAACAACCCTGCCATTACATATAAACTACCTCCCCTGCAAGTAAGAAGGAATGTTGCCTCCCTTGCATTATTTTACAGATATTTTTTTGGCAAATGCTCAGACGAAGTTGCGTCCATGGTGCCACCTCTCCATGCCTTCCCTCGTGCTACACGGGCATCTGGTAGCGCTCATGACTGGAATGTCACTCAACCATATTGCAGAACTTCTGCCTATCAGAATTCTTTCATTCCCCGAACTGCATCTCTCTGGAACTCACTTCCCCAGAGTTGTTTTCCTCCAAATTTCAACCTACAACTGTTCAAGTCTAACTGTTACAGATATTTTATGAACAGAGGACGCCAGTAATCTGGTGTATGGATTATTTTTTTTCTCCATTTGTTTTTCCTTCCTCCGTTCTGTTATTTAAAAAAAAAAAAAAAAAAAAAAAAATATGGTGGTGTGGGTGTGCTAGTTAAGGGAAAATGGGTGAAGTATATCATGAATGCAGTGGGGGTGCTTGAATGGATTATAGCAATGAAAATTTCATTTGGTAGGCTTACGATTTTGTTTATATTGGCTTATGCTCCACAGGCTGCCTTGGCTGATGTAGAAAAAGGTAGATCCTGGGGCGGCTTGATACGTGTAGTAAGTGGAATGGGGGATGACGGGATTGTAGTTTTGGGAGGGGACTTAAATGATCTTGTAGGTGAAGCAGCTCAAGGATATGAAGGGATAAATGGGGGATGGTACAAAGAATGTGGAAGAGGAAAGGATATTTGAATTTGGGTAAGCAGAGAACATGACTGTGGAACGCACATTTTAGGAAAACAGAGAGTAGGTTGATTACATATGAGTCAGGGGGGAATGATAAACAGATAGACTACTTCCAGATCAGGAGGGCTGATAGGAGGTTGGTGAGGGATGTTAAAGTTATAGAGAGTGAAGAGTGTGTGCATCAACAAAAATTACTGATAAGTGACATGGTGCTTAACCTGCCATGTGCCGTCAGACTTTGGACCCTTATGGAACTGTGGTGCCGACCAATTTTCAACTTTTTTTTTTTTTTTTCACTAGATTGGTTAGAAATGATGAGAAAACATGGAGGACAACCATAAAAGTACTCACAGAAGCCATTTAGGTTGATTTTGAGTATTGGAATGCGAAACAACCAAACTCACCAGCCTCACACTTCCAAGTAAACGGGCTCCGCCTGCATACCACAAGACCCTTCCGATGACGTCACCACTTGGAACGTAACAAGTGCGTGCGACACACACACACACTAACAGCAGTATGCACTAACACTCTCGTCCTCTCTTCTTAATTTGATGAAAGATGCCAAGGACGAAACTGAATGGATTATTGGCGTCCTATACACACTATGTATCCAATACCTAGACTTTTGTTTAAGCATCATTAAGACCCAGTCTGTAACCACATACAGATATGTGGTGTCCCTTGAAGTACTATAATGCTTCTAGTCCCAGCTGACTGCTGCACGCAGCCGCTTGGTCGAAGCACCTTTCTCAGTGAGACAGTCAGCCAGTTGTTGTGATGTATCCATGCAAGACACTTCATCAATCTCCCCTCATTCCAACATGTCTTGTAATACAGCAATATCGATGTGCAGTCATCTGTCTTCTAGACTCCTAGAGGAGTAAAGGGCGTCTACCAGACTCTTGTTATCGACGAAACACTTGATCTTGAAATCTCCACATTCAGAAACCTTACGCAATATGTTGGTGAGATATACAGCAGTTTCAGCACATTCAAGCAGCGCCAATGTTTCAGCAGATAAAGTAGATTTGACGACTCGCCTGATCTTTCTAGTCTGCCAGAATAAGGGACATCTCGCCCCACTAGCATCTTGTAGGAAGATCACAAGTCCTTCCTGAGACCCATTGCATACAAGGTTGGCAAAAGAGGCATCTGAAAAGCACTCGATATAACATTCATCGAGTGGCCCCATTCTTGGAATGTATAGCTTCATGTTGTCAGTCTTCACCCTTGCGATCACCTTGTTGAGCCTAAGCAAATCTGCTATGGTAGCTCAGTTGCTAGTCATACTCAACTCATGCACATCAAAGGCAGTATCTGGTCGAGTGTGTGTGGCAGTCCAATTGAGTTGCCCAATTAACGCTCAGTACTCAGTTTTCTCAGACTCAGACAGCTCTTCTGCTTTTACTGCTGCACGATGTCTGCTCAGTGTGACTGGTTTCAAAGACGAAGCGTACTGGAACTGGTCAAGTGTTATGCTGCCACGCTGTTGGAGACGACATTTAGACCAACGTATTTGAAAACTTTTGATTCCGAACTGCCAATGAGGAATATTTGGCTCAAATGGTTTATCACTTGCTGCTCGAACTCACGTGTACTAGCCCAAAGGAAATCATCAACATAAATGCATATAATGCCTTCAATCTTGCCACTATTACTCCAAGAGAACAGTGCTGAATCCAGTGATGACACTTTAGCTCCGAGACTCAACAACTGATCTTTAACGCGCAGGTACCAATGCCTACCAGCATCACAAAGGCCGTAAACCGTTTTCCTTGGTCTCCACAGCTTACTGTTTGCATATTCAGGTGGAGGACGTAAATGAACAACTCACTCATTGTCGTTACATTGCAGATAAGCAGCTTTCACGCCCATAGCGTGGCAATCCCATTGGTTGGTGGAGGCAAAAGAAAGTGCCACCACCACAGAGTGGGAGGAGGCAGAAGCTCTCCATTTTCCTCATCAGTAACTATGCTATTCAAGCCGAGGACACTCTTGTTGGGTTTATAGATGATATAGGAAGTATCTCCAAGCATAGTTATGTACTTTGGCGCATTATGACAAGCGAGTGAGTGAATTGGATTACCCATAAAATGTTCATAATACTTCTTATTCTACATTTCTTAGTAGAAAGTGTGTGCCCACACATATTATACTATACATAATATTTGTTTTCCACATAACTTATAATTCTACGCACTCTTGTTGTTTTTCATCGCACACTCAACACACTACTGTTCTCTTTTCTCTCGTGGCAAAATTCTTCCACCGTATCATTTCACTTAGTATATTTTCTCGCGCACACACACACATGAACTCGATTCCTCCGAATTCTCTACACTCTGGCTTTGGCTTTCCTGTTATTCTCTGACTAAATACATCTGTGCTGTTTACTTTTCTCCTAATTCTACTGACTATCAAAAATTCTTCGACTATCTTACTTCTACGATGGAACACATTCTATCCATTTCTCCTTTCTCTGAAATCTCCATTCTTGGAGATTTCAATGTTCACCACCGCCTTTGGCTCTCCTCTCCTTTCACTGATCCACCTGGTGAACAAGCCTACATCTTTTCTATCCTTAATGACCTAGAGCAGCTTGCACAGCACCCTACCCGTATCCCTGACCGCCTTGGAGAGAGCTCCAACATACTTGATCTCTTCCTTACAACTAATCCTTCTGCTTACACTGTTAATCTTTTCTCTCCGTTGGGCTCCTCCGATCACAACCTTATCACCTTAACCTGTCCTATCGCTCCAGTACGGCCTGCGGACCCTCCAGGGAAACGTCGTCTGTGGCACTTTGGAGCTGCGGATTGGAAGACCCTCAGGCAGTACTTCTTTGATTTTCCCAGGAATGATTATTGTTTCCATGGCCGGGAGCCATCTGAGTGTGCCTTGCGCATTACGGAGGGTATTCTCTCGGGCATGGAAGCATACATTCCTTCCTCATATCCTTTTGACTAGTGGAAGAAAGCCTTGGTTTAATCACGCTTGTTCTAATACTGTCCACAACAAGGAGAGGGCTTATAAAAGGTACCGGAGCCAACCCACCCCTGAATCACATCTTTTATACGTTTCTGCCCAGAATCGTGCTAAGTCTGTTCTTCGCTCTTCTAAAAATAATTTCATCCGTACTAAATGCTCTCAACTCTCTAACTCGAATTCTTCCCGCTCCTTCTGGCACCTTGCCTAAAACCTTTCTAACAACTTTACCTCATCATCCTTCCCTCTTCTTTTCTACTCTGATGGCTCTGTAGCTATTTCTTCTACTGATAAAGCAGATTTCTTTCTTCAGACTTTCTCCTTCAATTCCACTTTAGACGAATCCGGTGCTGTTCCTCCAACACTTCCCCCCTCTGACTTCTTCATGGCTAACATTAAAATTTCTTCAGCTGATGTATTTTCTGCCATCACAGGCCTCAATACTAATAAGGCATCTGGGCCTGAAGGAGTCCCTCCTGTTTTTCTCAAGAACTGTGCCTGTGCTTACATCCTGCCTAGGCAAACTCTTTCGCCTTTGTCTGTCAACTTGTACCTTTCGTTCTTGCTGGAAGTTTGCCCTCATTCAGCCAGTCCCAAAGAAGGGTGACCATTCGCAACCCTCTAACTATCGTCCAATTGCTTTAACATCCTGTATCTCAAAAGTTTTTGAGTCTATTCTTAATAGAAAAATTTTAAAGCATCTTTCCTATCACAACCTTTTTTCTGATCATCAGTATGGGTTCTGTCAGGGACACTCCACAGGCGATCTTCTCACCTACCTTTCAGACTCCTGGTCATCCTCCTTTCGGGACTTTGGCGAAAGCTTTCCCATTGCACTTGACATCTCAAAGGCTTTCGATCGAGTCTGGCGTAAATCTTTAATTTCCAAACTGCCCTCTTATGGTTTCTATCCTTCTATCTGTGCCTTCATCTCTAGTTTCCTTTCTGGTCGTTCTATAGTCGCTGTTATAGACGGCCATCGTTCTTCTCCTAGATCTATTAACAGTGGTGTTCCTTAGGGCTCTGTCCTATCACCAACTCTCTTCCTTTTATTCATCAATGACCTTCTAAGCTCTACATCTAACCGTATCCACTCATATGCTGATGACTCCACCCTTCACCTTTCCATTTGGTTCCTGCAACGTCCATCTCAGCAGTTACTTCAACAAACAAGGACTGAGGCTATGGCACACGTAATGTCTGACTTGGCTCGTATCTCTGACTGGGGTAAAAATAGTCTGGTGTTTTTTAATGCATCAAAGACTCAGTTTTTGCACCTATCAACCCGACAAAATCTTCCACAGGTATACCCACTAATGTTTAATAATATTCAACTTAATCATGCATCATCATTGAACATGCTTGGGGTTTCATTTGCTCGGGACTTGTCTTGGAAAGATCATATTACATCTCTTGTAAAATCTGCTTCCAAGAGATTGGGTGTGCTAAGCTGACTCCGTTCCTTCTTTGCCCCTGCACAACTGTTGACTCTATACAGGGGATTTATCCGCCCCCACGTGGAGTACAACTCTCATGTGTGGGGAGGCTCCCCACATACAGCTCTTCTCAATAGGGTGGAGTCTAAGGCTTTTCGTCTCATTAACTCTCCGCCTCTTACTGACTCCCTTCAACCTCTGTCTCTTCGCCGCACTGTTGCATCTTTATCTCTTTTCTATCGCTACTTCAATGGTCACTGTACCTCTGAACTGTCTGCATGCATTCCTACACCTCTACGATGGACGCGTAGCACCCGTCTAGCAGCAAACTTTCACCCCTTTTCTGTCCAGCTCTCTAATGCAAGATTTAACCGTTACTCCCAGTCCTTCATTTATGCAACAGGTCAGCTCTGGAATTGTCTCCCTCTGTCTGTATTTTCTGCTTCCTATGATCTTCAGTCTTTCAAACGCAGTGTGTCCAGGCATCTCGAAATGATCGGATCTTGAATTTGGCTCTCTCTTTTATTTTGTTTTTCTCTTGGAAGGAACAGTTTCGCAGGCTCATTGCCTGTGGTTCTTTCTTCCTCACATTAAAAAAAAAAAAAATACAAAGGTAACTTATTTTACTTCACTTACTGTTATAATATCACTAACACTAATTTCTTATCCTATTACACTTACTTATGAGATAGTTATCTATCTATCTATCTATCGCCAGACGCCTCAATCCCGTTTGGGGTGGCCACAAACAAATCGCCTCCAAGTCGCCCTGTCCCCCGCCATTTCACTGCCCTGCTCCCAACTCACACCCCCCTCTCTCATATACCTCTCCACCCCATCCCTCCATCTCATCCTCGGCCTCCTCCTCCCTCTTTCCCCCTCCACCTCACTCACATACACTCTCTTCGTCAGTCTTTCACCCTCCATTCTCTCCATATGGCCAAACCACCTCAGTGTGTTCCTCATAACGCTTCCTATCACATCCACATCCACACCACAACGCTCCTTTATATCCTTATTCATCAGCCTGTCTCTCCATGTGACTCCACAGGCTCCTCTTAAATAACTCATTTCCACTGCTCTCACTCTTGACTTGCATCCTTCCAACAATGTCCAAGCTTCACTTCCATACGTTAGAGTTGGTATCACAATACTGTCATGTAGTAACTTTTTCACTTCCATGCTCACTTCCCTGTTTCTTATCACTGCTTTCAAAGAACCAGCAACCTTTCTTCCCTGCTGTACCCTTTCAAGCACTTCACCCTCCAAACCTCCATCCTTATTCATCACACTACCCAAGTACTTAAACATACTCACATTTTCCAATTCCTCACCATCCAACCTTGCTGTACATTCACTGACTTCACCGCTCTCAAAGACCATCATTTTATTCTTCCCTACATTCACCTTTAGATTCTGTTTCTTACACACTCTCCCAAACTCATCCACCAAGCTTTGCAGCTCCCCTTCATCTTCACTCAACAACACACTATCATCTGCAAACAACAGTACAAGGAGTTTCCAAACACTATCCTCTCTCACCAGGGCCACTCCAACATCCACTGCCCTACCTTGTACCTCTTTTATTACCCCATCCATGTACAGATTGAACAACCATGGAGACATGACACATCCCTGTTTCAACCCAACTTTCAAAGAGAAAAATTCACTTAGTTCACCATCCTCACGCACTGCAGCCTTCGCACCATCTTACATACTCTTCACAGCATTCAACAACTTCCCATCTACTCCATATATTCTTAACACTTTCCACAATCCTTGTCTATCCACCCTGTCATATGCTTTCTCCAAATCCATGAAAGCCGCATACAACTTCTTCCCCTTCTCTAGAAACTTTTCCACTAAAGATCTAAGAGTGAATATCTGATCTACGCAACCTCTTCCCTTCCTAAAGCCTCCCTGTTCTTCTCCAACTAATTTCTCTGTTCTTTCTCTAACTCTGTCAATAAGTATCCTACCATACACTTTTCCTATTATACTAAGAAGACAAATGCCCCTATGATTACCACACACTTCTTTTTCCCCTTTTCCTTTGTACAAGGGAATAATTATTCCTGACTTCCAATCCTCCAGGACTCTACCTTCCTCCCAGGCCAATCTGCACATCTTCCACATCCATTCTACTACTATCTCTCCCCCATGCTTCAGCATTTCACCACACACTCCATCAATTCCTGGGGCTTTCCCCGATTTAACTTTCTTCATTGCTTCCACAACTTCTATCCTACTGATTTCTTCCTGTCTTCTCACCTCCCTCCTTCTCCTAGCCATTCCCCAGCCACTTATACTCGCATTACTTCTATCCTCTTTGTTTAACAATTCCTTAAAGTTTTCTCTCCATCTGCTCACTTTTTCTCCCTTCTCCACTAGTAATCTACCATTTTTATCTTTCACTCCCCTGCTAACTTCACTTCCACCCTGTCTTACTCTTTTCACCTCTTTCCAGAACATTTTCTTACAGTCCCTCCACTTTACACTCAAATTCCTTCCAGATTCCTCATCCACTTTCTTTTTACTCTCTCTTACTAATCTTTTCACCTCTCTCTCTTTCTTTCTACATATAACTCTCTGTTCTGCCTCTCAACTTCTTCCAAACCCCTATTTCTCATCCATTCATTGTATGCTTTCTTCTTTTGTGCCACAGCCTGTCTCACCTCTTCAGTCCACCACGCTGTTCCTTGCACCCCCCTCCGTCTTCTCTTCCTCCCACACACCACATCACATGCTGCACATATTTCTTCTGTAAATATCCTACACACACCTTCCACGTCTCCTATCTGCTCCAATTCATATTTGCCTAATCGTTCCTCCACTTCTCTCTTATACTCTGCATTTTTCTCATCCTCTTGTAACCTTTCCACTCTCCTTGCAACTACTCCTTCCTCTCGTCTTTCCCTTCTTCTATTCCTCCATCTTACTCAAATCCTAATTCTGGCCACCACCAAGTAGTGGTCAGAAAGTCCACTTCCCCAACCTCTATAAGCTCTTGCATCCATTACACATTTTCTCATCCTTTCATCCACACACACATAATCAATCATTGCCTTCCTTTCATTCAGTTCACCACCCACCCTTCTCATCACTCGCCATGTATACCTGTGGATCATTTTATGCCTGAAGAGGGTATTGGCTATCACCAACCCCCTCCCAGCACAAATGTCCACTAATGCACTGCCATTCTCATCTATCTCAGCAGGCATACCCCACTCACCAACTATTCCATCCACCTTCACATTCTCAACTTTACCATTCATATCACCGATCAAAAACACTCTCTCATTCCTTCCAAACTTTTCCATGCACACTTCTGCATTTGTCCAGAACTCTTCTCTCACTCTTCTAGCACGATCTTGCGTTGGCGCATACACACACACAATCGCCCACATTTGTATTCCAACTTTCAACTTTACCCACACAGTCCTTGACCCAAGTGATCCATACTGTCTTATGCTCTTCTTCCATCTTTTACTGACAACTATACATACTCCTTCCTTTGCCCTCTCATTCTCACCTACTCCTGCACATATACCCCATCCATACTCCCATTCTCTCACACTTTCTCCTCCCCAGTTTGTTTCAGTTATTCCACATACATCCACTTTCGCACCCTGAAGCACCTGGACAATCTCTCTCTCTTTCACCTCATCATTCGCTCCCCTTACATTCCACGTTCCGATAACCATGTCCTTTGTTCGATCCTTGGTCGTCATCGTTTGGTCAGTTCTTGTCCGAGGCTTACTGTTTGTTTTTTTAGTTAGTTGTTTTCCGGGGAGGGGCACTAACCCTCCGCCAACCCTTTTAGTCGCCTTTTACGACAAGCAGGGATACTGGGGGAGTATTCTTGAAAGACCCTCGTACCCCCAGGGGGGTATTACACATTGATACATTGATACATTTCACTTGTGTCTTTTTTTTGCACTCTTCTTTTGTTCAGTTAGTAACAGAGGAAAGTGTGGTATTCCTTAAGGCAGGGAATGATGCATGTCACACTGAACACACTGGTAGCGTGAGTCCTTCTGCTGTGTACAGGGCCAGCTGGTGCTGTGTTGGCACATATGACAGCGCCGCTGCACATTCCTGCGCATCTCTGTGGCAGGGACCATCTGGGGAAGTGACGGCTGGTGAGTCGCAGGAGGGTGTCACTGCCGTGGGGTTGACAAGAAGCTGCACAATCATGCCCATGGGTGCCGATGAGTTCCCTGCACATTTCTGTAATGAATTCCTCAAAGGTTTCGCTGGTTCCCGTTGTATTGGCGTGGAGGATGTGGCATTCAGGACCGTGATATGAAGAAGATGAAAGAACAACTTCATGTACCGTTTCATCGTGGGCCTGGCACAGTCATCACTGGATATCATGGCATCTGACTGGTTGACTAGCCTCATTTTGAAGTTGTATTCTATGATGGCTTCAGACTTCCACACTGGCACACGACTCTCGCTCTGATAGCCAATTGACCTGGTGCAGTGCATCAGTGGGTGGTGCACTGTAGAGAGAAGGTTGACTTCTCAGTTGTACCAGACTATGGCAAGGATGTTATTGGCCTTATTAAACATCACCACCTTCTTTGCCAGCTTCCGGCCCACATGCACCATATGCTGCCGCCTGTTATTCGTGACGGTAACACTCCTGTCTCCTACAGGTGCAGGAACCGAGCGAGAAGGGGGCTGGTGTACCGGTTATCCAGGTACAGTACGTGCCCACGATGAAGATACAGTACTTCATCATCGTCTTCACCACGGTCCCGGAAAGTCCAAGAGTCCTGTCCTCCACAGTCTTCGTTTGTGAACCGATGTGCAGGACTATGTCCTGCACATATCCAGTCTTGCAGTCACACATAATGAAGATTTTGAAGCCAAAATGGTGCCTCTCGCTGGGGATGTACTACCTAAAGGAAATATTTCCTCTCCACAACACAAGACTCTTGTTTATGACGAGGTCTTGGAGTGGATAGAAAGAGGCAGAGAACCTCTCCTTCAGGTGAACAAAAACCAGCTGAATCCTTCGCATCTTGTCCAAGTTATTGACGTTCAAAAGGTCGAGAGCATCAAAGAAATGCAGGGGACTCAAGATATACTGGATCCTGTTCCTGCCCAGAACTCTCCAGAAGAAAGGTGTTGCCATCATGGGGTCAGCAGTCCAATAGGGTGGCAGTCTGCTCTTCTTGATTAGGCCCATCAGGAGAACCAGGGCCTAGAATAGGTACATCTCATCCAAAGAGACGTCGTCATTGAAGAGGCAGCTGTGGTGTGCTTGTGTTGCTCCCCCACAGCAGAAGGAGGCATAGGCATTGGTCAAGAAAACTGTTTCCAAGACTAATTCCCTTGAGAAGAAATTCTTGAAAAAAATCAATCCTCCTTGAGGCTGGAGTAAGGTCAGCGACAGTACAGCCAGCCTTATCCCCGGCAGTGAAGGGATGAATAATGGGGGAAAAATCACTCCCATCATCCCACTTCCAGGTCATATTGTTGCCTCCGTCCATGCCTCCTTCATCACCACTTGGGGCACCGTCACCATTGTCAGGATGGGGAGGAAGTTGGGGAGTAGGTTGGGGAGGAGGCCTTGCAGCCACGCTGCTTCCACGACCTCTGCTTTTCTTCCCCCTGCCTTTCCCCTTTCCTCCTTTCCCCAATGTTTGAGGCTGTGGGGAGGAAGGACGGGGAGGCAGAGGTGAGGCAAAGCTGTGAGGCAGAGGCGAGACAGCACGTGGTGGCAGAGTGGTGGAAGTGCTAGGCTAGGGTGATGGTGTGCAGCGTGGTGACCGGGCTCTCGCGCCGCCTGACCCAGATGAACAAAACAAAGAAGTACTCATCCTGTACTTCTTCCTTTGGCTGCCTTGCTCAGTCATTTTTGTTTTACTGGATGAGCCCACACATTTAGGCAGCTTGGAGGTGCTTTCCACTGCCTCGTCATCAGTAGATGATTCATCCAAGTGGTATATTTGGTTATATTAAGGTAATTTACTTTGTATTAATAGTAATCAAAATTAGTAGAAATGAAGTTCACGACAGAGTCAGTTGCATATTCTGATTTTACATAGCAACAAGTGCCACTCTTTTTATGAAAGTTCGTAAGGAGATGGCAATCAGGAAAGCTGTATGGAGATAAGTCAGTAGAGTATCTGTGAGGAATAGGGCTAGAGGGGCTGTGGACTCAGCTTAAAAGTGAACAGATTTTAGATTGATACTAATGTCATGGTTGTTGGTAAAGTATAAGGCCGAACCCGCATTTTGTCGCTGATGAGCATGAATTTTGGGTGCAACTGCTGCTGCTGGCACAGTAACTTAATGACGACCAGGAGATCCCTGTGCCGCCAGCCCTACCCTGCCACATGTGGCAGTCTGAGGTACCTTCGTATTTTGCCATTGATATTGCAGCAGTCATTGTTAAGGTGGAGATGTAATAGCAGGTATGATATCTAACGTGCATGTAGTATGGTGTAGACAGTTAGGGATAGATGTCTCTGAGAGTATGCTGGTCCGTTCTCTGTGTTAACGACAGCACTGAAAATGTGCAGCAAACGGAGATGGTTAGGAATACGTCCTGAAGGCTGGGGAAATGGAAGCTCCACCTTTCTATTGCCAGTTTGCTATCCACCTCAGGAGTTCCGCCCTGTTCGACTGGTGTTGTTACAGTCTACTCCCTGTTGTGAAAGGTAGACCATAAAAGGCCTGAGATGGGGTCATAGAGTTTGACCTCAGGGATAAGGAACTGAATGGGGAGGTTGCCAGAGATTGAGCAGCATGGATACCTGACATTAGGTGACCAAGGTTGATGCAAGCAAGCATGTTGGAACCTTTATAAATGATACAATAGAAAATGTCAGGGATATAAGGTGGTTTCCTTGGCTCAAAAGCATGACTATGATTTGCCCAGCCTTGGATTCCCCTGTTCCCCAGGCTATCTATCTATTGCCAGACACCTTAATCTCTTATATGGGGTGGCCACAAACAAATCGCCTCCACGTCACCCTATCCCCCGCCATTTCACTGCCCTGCTTCCAATTCACACCCCCTTCTCTCATATACCTCTCCACTCCATCCCTCCATCTCATCCATGGCCTTCCTATCCCTCTGTCCCTCTCCACCTCACTCACAAACACCCTCCTCATCAGTCTCTCACTCTCCATTCTCTCCACATGGCCAAACCACCACAATGTGTTTCTCCTAACGCTTCCTATCACATCCTTATCCACATCACAATGCTCCTTCACATCCTCATTTGTCAGTCTGTGTCTCCATGTGACTCCACAGGCTCCTGTCAAATAACTCATTTCCACTGCTCTCACTCTTGACTACTGTCCCTTGAACAACGTCCAAGTTTCACTTACATACATTAGAGCTGGTATCACGATACTGTCATGTAATAATTTTTTCACCTCCATGCTCACTTCCCTGTTTCTTATCACTGCCTTCAAGGAACCAGCAACCTTTCTTCTCTGCTGTACCCTTTCAAGCACTTCACCCTCCAAACTTCCATCCTTACTCATCACAATACCTAAGTACTTAAACGTACTCACATTTTCCATTTCCTTCTCATCCAGCCTCACTGTACATTCACTGACTTCACCTCTCTCAAAGACCATAACTTTACTCTTCCCTACATTCACCTTTAGATTCCGTTTCTTACACACTCTCCCAAACTCATCCACCAAGCCTTGCAGCTTCCCTTTGTCTTCACTTAAACAACACAGTATCATCTGCAAACAACAGTACAGGGAGTTTCCAAACACTGCCCTCTCTCATTAGGGCCACTCCAACATCCACTGCCCTACCTTGTATCTCTTTTATAACCCCATCCATATCCAGATTGAACAACCATGGAGACATGACACATCCCTGTTTCAACCTAACCCTCAAATAGAAAAACTCAGTTCACTATCCACACGCACTGCAGCCTTAGCACCCTCATACGTACTCTTCACAGCATTCAGCAACTTCCCATCTACTCCATATATTCTTAATACTTTCCACAATCCTTGTCTACCCACCCTGTCATATGCTTTCTCCAAATCCATGAAGGCCACATACAACTTCTTTCCCTTCTCTAGAAACTTTTCCACCAGAGATTTAAGAATGAATATCAGATATACACAACCTTTTCCCTTCCTAAAGCCTCCCAGTTCTTCTCCAACTAATTCCTCTGTTTTTTCTCAAATTCTGTCAATAAGTATCCTACCGTATACTTTTCCTGTTACACTAAAAACAAATGCCCCAATGATTACCACACACTTCTTTTTTCTGGGCCCCAGGCCCAGGGGAAAATATGAGATTGTCTGTTTTACCATATCTGTATGGATGGTGTAGTTAATCCTTACCCGTAATATATAGGTGGACATGTACTGTACTGTAATTGCAGATATGATGGACCAAGTCTTGCCAGTAAATATTTTTTGGAGGTCAAGCATATTCATTCATTCATTCATCATCTAATCATGTGGTACCCCATGAGGAGTGTAGGAGCCTGGGGCCAGGCAAGTTGGTACGGACATTTAAGATGAGAGTGGCCAGCCTCTGTCATCCCAGAGTGGCATTACGTGAGCGGTTAACCCCAACCATCCCTTACTGTAGATATAAACCTGCACTGGCTCAATCCAATTGGAGTGCCTTATTTATCCACTAAACCACCAGGCACCATAAATTAGTTATATGTTTATCACCCAGCATAGTAAATGGTTTCCTAGTGTATAGGGAACCATTAGGCTTGTCACTCAGTGTAGATTCACCCATAAACAGAAAGAGGAGGAAAGAATGAAGTTAAGAAAGACAGAAGAGGAAGGGAGGAAAAAAGGAAGGAAGAGAGGAAAGGGCAGTCACCTGAGAGCTGCACTACATCAAGTGAATGGATGGTGAGTGCCCCCACCTGCCAAAAATATTATAATAAAAAAAAAAAAAAAAAAAAATTATGGTTGTCCTTGAACAACTTAACAATTTCTTGTGACCGAGCAGACCTGTGACACAGAGGTAACTGAGCGAATCCATACTGTGATATGTGGACAATCTTCATGTAAGTCAGGGATGTACTGTATATCAGAATATTACAACTTTTGCCATGCAATTTGTACCATTAACTGGAGGAAACTGACAAATCAGCATTATAGGAGAGGGACTGTGGCAGTAGAGAATTAATAGGCATTTTTTCTGTAACTTATGAGGACATAATAGTGAAAAATTTCATAAAAGATTGCTTATAACAAGGACTTGCTGTACTTGTTGAAGTGTCAGTTGTGTCAGTGTTAGTGTGACATTGTGTTGCCTATCTTGTGTAGGGTGCAGTGGTACAAAGTATCATCAGTAGAGTTATCAGCATTAGTCTGTTTTTATGAGTGTACAGATGCTTGGTGTCTTTTTTTTTGTAGTCTGTGTAGTTGTATTTTTTGTGATATACATTGATGTTGGAGATGGATGCCTTCACATGGCGGCACCAGTATAACTGGGTGCTTCCAGTGCCCACTTATACAGCACAAACACCTCTCATCTCCCTTCAGACCACCTGAAGGGAGGAGAGTGGAACACTAGAGAAGGGTAGCTTCAGCTTGTAGTCCACCAGACTTGCATTTAGATCAGTCTGGGGCCACAGCAGCAATAGCATCAGTAACATTTTGTATGTTCATAATATGCCCTTCCTTCTTCTTTCCCTCACTCAGGATGGTGATGTAGTGTACTCTCAATTTCTCCATGCTTATGGTGTTCGTCCAAAGCTGAACCACGAGCCAGCAGCGTGTGGTGAGTTGTTACCTTATGTTTTGTTATTGTATTGACAACATAAACCTTGTTGTGGATCTCCCAGCCCCTTATGAATGTGGGAAACTGTGTTAGAATGATGTTATGCTTTTCTTCCAATATATGATTCATGTTATGCATTTCTTCCAGTATATGATTCATGCAGTGTCACAACTAGCATTTTAACCTCTGCATTCTAGTGACATGTTTTATTGTTCAGTAGGATTATGTTTGCATTTATGTCAGCATATGCGCCACAAGCTGGCTTGGATGAGATACAGAAGGATAGATTTTGGGGTGACTTCCTGCGTGTAGTATGTGGTACGGTACGGAGAATGATGAGGTTGTAGTTTTGGGAGGGGACTTGAAAGGTCATGTAGGTGAAGCAGCTCAGGGATATGGAGGAATACCGGGGGGATGTGCATATTGTACAAGAATTGAGGAAAGGGAAGGGATACTTGAGTTTCAAGAGGCAATGAACGTGATTGTGTGCAAAACACATTTTAGAAGAGAGAGAGAGTAGGTTGATTACATATGAGTTTGGAGGAAACAGCAGCCAGATTCACTATTTCCTGGTCAGGAGGACTGATAGGAGGTTAGTGAGGGATGTTAAAGTTATAGTGTGCAGCAACACAAGTTACTGATATGTGACACGGTGCTTAAGGAGCGGGTGATGAAAAAGAGGACGTATGCATCTAGGAGGAAATTATGGAAGCTGAAAAACCAAGCAATAAGGGATGCCTTCTATGGCAAGATGAGGAGAGTGGTGGCTAAACAGGGAGGCATTGACAGAAGTGTTAATGAACAGCACAGAGCCCTCAAGAGCAACCTCTTGAGACTTGTTGATTCCGTGTGTGGATGGGCAAGGGGCCCCCCAAGACATAAAGTAACATGGTGGTGGGATGAGAGTGTAGAAGCTGTAGTTAAGGAGAAAAGAAAAGTTTTCTGGAAATGGAAGAAGGGTGGTAACAAAGAGGAATACTTGGCTGCCAAGTGTAGGGCTAGAAAAAAGGTTTATGGGCAAAGTCAGAGTCACAGAGACTTTTACTTGATAACCTAAATCATGTGGAAAGGAAGAATATGATATTTAAGGTGGCAAATCAGATGAAGAGGGAGAATAGGGACATCATAGGTGAGCAATGTGTGAAGAATGATGAGGAAAGGATAATGGTGAACAGTGGGGGTATTAAAGATGCCTGGAGAGAGCATTACAACCGGTTGTTGAATGAGGAGTTTGGCCGGGACAGGGAAGATTTGGAGCCAGCAGATTCGGTGTTTGGCCCTTGGCCTTTGATTGACGCCGCTAGTGTGAGCAAGGCAATAGGCAGGATGCAGGTGGGGAAGGCAGCAGGTGTTTTTGGGTTGACTGCTGAAATGTTGAAAGTCTCAGGAGACACAGGAGTGGGGTTGGTCACTGACTTGATAAATACAAGTATATATGAGTGTGTTGGCCCAGATGATTGGCTGAAGAGTGTAATTGTAAGTGTGTACAAGGGGAAGGATGATGTGGAAAGAGGAAATTGTAGAGGTATAAAGCTTTTAGCCCAGATAATGAAGGTAATGGAAAGAGTTCTAGAAGGTATGATTAGCGAAAGAGTGAATATTCAGGAGATGCAATTAGGATTTATGCCAGGCAAAGGGACCACTGATGCCACATTCTTTGACAGCTTCAAGAAAAATACAGTATATAGGAAAGAAAATGGAACTCTACTCTGTTTTTGTTGATTTGGAGAAGGCCTTTGGCAGAGTCCCCATAGAGATGATGAAGTGGGCAATGAGAAAGCTTGGGATTGAGGAGTGGTTGGTTATGGTAGTTACAGCCATGTGTGTGGGTGCTCGCACCCAGTTAAGGGTGCATGGAGATTTGAGTGATGAGTTTTCCATGAATGTTGGTGTGCACCAGGAGTCAGATTTGAGCCCCGTATTGTGTATCATGGTACTTGAATTCAGCCCTCTCACGTGGCTTCAGAAATGGACCCCTGTGGGAGATATTGTTTGCTGATGATTTGGTTTGATTGCAGAGAAAGAAAGGGAGGCGGAGGAAAGATTTAGGAAGTGGAGAGATGGTATGGGGCATAAGGGCTTAAGACATGCAGATAAAACAAAAGTGATGGTATCTAGGGCTGGTGGCAGTACTGTCAAAGAAGAGAGAGAGTGGCCATGTGCGATTTGTCAGAAAGGCTTGGAAAGTAGAATTCCATTTTGTGCAGTTTGTGATAAGTGGGTGCATAAGAGGTGTAGTGATATTAGAGGTAGACTGCAAGATAATGCTGATTTCATGTATCAGGTGTGTCGGGGAGAGCATGTGGAGATTGCCAGGAGTGAAATAATTGAACTTGGTGGTGAGTCTCTTTCGTGTGTTGAAGAGTTTTGTTATATGGGAGAAATTTTATGTGCTAGAGATGGGGCTGGAGCTAGCTCTGTGGCTAGAGTGAAGAGTGGTTGGAAGTTCATGGAGCTGTTACCTCTCCTGACATTGAGAGGGCTCTCCCTATGTGCTAAGGGATCTTTGTATGCAGCATGTGTTAGGAGTGTAATGCTGTATGGTAATGAGACACGGGCAGTAAGGGAAGAGGATATCGCATTCTCGTTTTCGTTTTTTCGTTTTTAAAGGCTCCAACATGCTTGCATGTGTCGGCCTTGGTCACCTAATGGCGGCTCTCCATGCTGCACGATCCATTGCAGCCTCCCTGTTCAGTCCCTTAACCCTAAGGTCACACTTAATGACCTCGTCCCATGTCTTTCTCGGTCTACCCCTCATAACCCCACCCCCAATATTAACACTTCTCACCTTCCTCACCCAACTATCATCCCCCATCCTCTCCACATGTCCAAACCACCTCAATCTACCTCTCCTCATCACAACACCAATACACTCCAGTCCCATCCTACCTCTCAACTCTTCCATTGTAAACCCAGCCCCTCCAGGCCTTGGACGCAGGGACGCACTGCACATCCACCTAATCATTGTCATTTCTGTACGTCTGAGCCGGCGAATGTCTTCCTCCTTCACTGCCCAGGTCTCACACGTACAGAAATGACAATGATTAGGTGGATGTGCTGTGCGTCCCTGAGTGCGAAGCCTGGGAGGCTAGGTTTACAATGGAGTAGTTGAGAGGTAGGGTGGGACCGGAGTGTATTGGTGATGTGATGAGGAGGGGTAGATTGAGATGGTTTGGGTTTGTGGAGAGGATGGGAGATGATACTTGGGTGCAGAAAGTGAGAAGTGATAATGTTAAGGGTAAGGTTGCGAGAGGTAGACTGTAAATTACCTGGGACGAGGTCATTGACTGTGACCTCAGGGATAAGGGACTGAATAGGGAAGCTGCCAGAGATCGAACATCATAGAGAGCTGCCATCAGGTGACCAAGGCTGACGCATGGAAGCATGTTGGAGCCTTCAAAAATGAAACAAAACGATCAGATGATATACAGCTTTTGAGACATCAAACTGGAACATTTGGGTTTAACCATCAATAACCCCCTCATCACCAGAGGTCTGTCTTGAATTGAATATAATCTAAAGGTAGGAAGGATGATATACATAATTGTTGTTTTGTAGCCGTAGGTGTCTGAACATAAACCTGGTGGACTGCAGGTTGAAGTTGCCTTTCTCCTGCAGCCTGCCATCCTTCTTTAGAAGGAAAGGAAGGGAGTTTAGGGATGTTTGTATAGCTTGTCACTGGAGCCACCTATTTATTTCATCGCCACCTTATGAAAATGTTCCTCTCCAGCACATCATTGAATTGAAGGGCTTAAGAACAAACATTGTTAGGTACCTTGTGTAGCTAGTACCCAGCTACATCTCAGCCTGACCATTTTATATGTATGGTTTGTCAGACAGATAATTTGTTGCTTTATTACATTAGTAAGTACATTACAGTATTATGAATTACTACTGGTGGTATCAATATTTTGCAGTGATGTTACAGGTGCATAACGATTTACGATTTACTGTACTGATATTTAATTGCCAGTCTGGAGCAGAGAATTCATTTAAAATTATATGTGAATAAATTGATGCGAATAAATTGATGCCTGATGGTTTGATCGGTACAGACACTTCAGCTGGATGTGGCCCATAAGAATTAATGCCCCTGAGTTGGTCGAGGATTAATGCTTACATATTGGTACTCAGGTGAAGTCAGCTGGTCACTTTTGCCTTAAATTTCAGGATTAAGTAACCTAGCTCTGGTCCATTATGCCCCTGATGGGATGATAAAGAATTGATGATGGTTGGGTGATTCTAGTAACAGTTCCATAGAACACTGTAATCAGTTTGTTTTCACATGAAGGAACTCAGCTGCTCCCATAACTCAAAGTTGTGGTTGCATAATATTAGGAGAGCTCTAGTTATAAGTCAGGAATAAGTCTCCTTGGTTCTGGTAATATTGCCCCACCAGTGTGACCACACATTACCATCAACTGAGCTGAACAGGGTTAGGGATTGTCATCAGATTAGAACAAACATGAAATTGAGGGAGGATACCAAATACAGCATAGTGTCTGAAGGAAGCAAAGGGATTAGCAGAAAATCAGCAGAGTTCAGGATGTGAGAGACAGTGGAGAATATTTTATTGAGGCAGTGGCTCAATCAGTAGAGAGGTGGCCTGAGTTCCTAACGGACCCAGGTTCAAAGCCCCACTGGGGCAGGGAATAATTTAAGGATTTGAATTTCATTAAATCAGGCTTTACTGATCTACCAGAAGACCCGCCGACATGTCGAAAAAATACCCCCGCTAATACCAATACACCAGTCCTGTATGAGACAGCCCTAGCATGTATTCAATATGGACAGTGGGTGTTAGCGCCGAAGTGGTGACCTGTAGAGGTGTATGGTATGTAGGAGGACTGCTGGACCTTGATAGCAGGCTGTAAAGCCTATGCCCAGAGTCTGGCAAAAAAAAAAAAAGAAAAAAAAAAAACAGAGAAGATAAGTTGAGACAATGTTCTTAACCCACTCACACTGCTAAAGTATTTCCCATTTTATTTAGGCTACCAGTAGACACTTTTATCCAACTAGAGCTGGTGAAGGAGTTATGAGAAGCAAAATCTAACCCTTCCAGTTTGTTTAGAAGTGTCTCAGACAGTAAAATAATTTCAGGGTGGCCTGATTAAAATGAAAAATGTCATCGTATTGAAGGGGCGAAGAATTTCTTTAGCAGTAATTGTCAGTAAAGTGAAAGAAGAATGCGGTATCAGTAGAAACGATAACTTAGCCGTAGCTGTAGGGAATGTTATGGTGGCAGATGGCTCTTGTGAAAAAGTATTGAAATATGTGATAAATTTGGTACCACTAAATTGTAGACTTGCATAGGAATAGATAAATGCAAAAGTACTTGTTCCATTATACAAAGAAAAAAATGGTGGAAGTATAAAAGCACTCGGTAGTATACCAGTAATAATTAGAGTAGTCCAGGCAGAGTGAGAGCATTCCATAAATTTGATGCTTAAGAGGTAACTGGAGGCTTTTCAGTTATGTAATGCCATGGAAGAAAGTAGGCTGGTCATCTATATGTATACTTAAATACAGTAAAACCTCACAATGACGGACTAATTGGGGCCCACGCCATTCCGAAAATAAGTGAAATTCCGGTAAAAGTTACATCTGGTGTCCCCCCTGCTAACTCGGACTTTTTCCGATATATCAGACATTAGTCCAAATTGCAATAACAGTTTTTAAACTGTTTTCACTACCATTGCACTACAGTGCACTTGCACATTGAATGTATTCAGAGTAAACGATTCGCCTGGTGAACGACCAGGGGGTAATCAGGTCCTTAAAACCATAGTGAACGATTTGAACCTTGAGTGAATGAAATTGGGGAAAAGAGTAGGCCATAAACGCCATCTCCCATATTGAACGATCCCCCCCTCCCCTAGTAGACGCTGCACAAGAGGCCAGGTCTGAGCAACCTGTTGAGCAGAATCCAATGGAGGATGAAGATTTGCCTGTGACGAAGATCAGTAAAATTCTATCAGCAGTGGATGTTCTGAGAGAAGAGGTCAAGACAAATGAAACCAGCTACATTAAGACACAAGATATGCTGAGTGGAGTAGAAACCACTTTTTGTCATTGCACTGAAAGGCACAATACGGAAGTCAACATAAGAAAAACACTACTACCGAACTCAAGAACAACAGGAACCAGTTCCTCTACATCGTCTGCTACACTTCATGGCAAAGACAATGATGTGATGTCACTGGTGTCATCATTGGACTTTGAAGGTTTTGTGGGAGAGGTTAACCGCTTAACCGCAGGGATGTCGGGAGTGTGCCGTGCGCGTCCTGCGAGGATAATCGCGCTCCGAATGACTTTTTAAAAATATTTGCCAAAAATCAGTTTTTAGTCTTATAATATTATAGTTACATAAGCTTATGGCACATACCTTCAGCTTTCTCCTGGGATGTTCGTTGAGCCTTCATCTACTACCGTAGGACGTGTGGAGACTTCTGAAGTTGGGTAACAAAGTCTCCACTTTACACTTCCCGATACCCCGTAATATGGTTACCACTGTCTGATATTATAACTACAAATACTATTCTATGAATTCAAGTAGTTTGAAATCCATATTCCAAAAAAAAAAAAAAAACTGTGAAAGCAACGTAAATTACGAGCGCATACGAGTTATCCACCCATGCTGGTTCCCCGATGGTATTCTGAGGCGGATCTGTCATTTATTATTCATAACACACTCACACTTTATATTCCTAGTACTTTATACACTTATTTATATTTACAAAATTTATCCATAAGTTTCTTTCAGTACTAGTTATTTATATTGACTCCAGTCATTCACTTTCATTACTCCAAGTATTTATACATGCTAGAGCAAAGCTTTCACTTTCACTTTCATTACGCCAAGTATTTATACTCGTATTCATATATTACTAACTTACATTTCTATTTACATTTTCTATTTTATTTACATTACATGTATTTACATTTCTGTTTTATTTACACTGTGTTATGCACTGTCACATGCAGTAACTTAAAAAACTATTTTCCACTGTTCCATTATATTTACATTCATTGCTTTCACTTGCTATTTACACATTATTTACATTTCCACTGGCACTGTTTTACTCACCAGAAAAGCCGTAGTCACTGTCCATCATTATCATTGATAAATTAGCCAGTTCACGTTCCACAGCAGAGTCTCTTAGCTCTTTACCCCTTCCCACACAAGGTTTAATAGGGGTAGAGGTCACAGGGCCCTTTGCAGGGGGCTAAGGACAGGCGCGAATCGAACGTGGTTTCGCCGTGAAAGACGACAGTAAACTGAATGATGTGGCCTAGGGGCAGGGAAGGGTTGACAGTGTCAGCGTGGTGACAGTTGCTAATTTATACGTTATGAAATGATTGGCAGGAAATCTAGACAATACATAATAAATTAGGTAGTTCCAGATGAATGTAAATATCACTTAGGCTTCTCCCTTCCTTTCTTATATATATTTTTGTCACGAGAATAGGTCATACGGCATATTTCAAGGGAAAATAAACAGGGAAAATTAACGAACAAGAGCACTTGGGGTGTTCCCAGGTGATAATTATCCCATTCCAGACATATGGCAGTATCAATTACCTTTTCTCTTTCTTTTATATATTATTATGTATAAGAACAGGGCATAGGGCACATTTCAATGGATAAAATGAGTGGAAAAATCCGTCCGGGATTTGTGTAGCGCAGCGCAACTGGGCAGGCGGGAGGAGAGGGTAATGGAGAGGAGGTAAGGAGGGGTGTCAAGGACAGGGGGAAAAATGACTAAATTGTCAACAGTGGATGGGAGTGCAGATGACAATAGCAGAACTGAGTGCAGTACAATCCCAGCTATCCAGTATCCAGACAAACGGAATACTCAGAAAAACGGGAAAATTCAAGGGCTGGTAAAAATGTCAGTAAGTTATAACTGTGCGCCAATTTGAATGGACTGCCAAACCGCTGTTTGATCGTGTCACGCGAGGCTGGGTGAAGTCAGACAAAGCGAGGTGAAGGCATTTCCAGCTAATGTAAATCCCTAACAAATCCTCTTAACCACCCCTCCTCACCCCCTCTTTCCCCTACTTGAATTCAGTCATCCTCCACACCCTCCAAAAATCACCAGTCTGCTTTTTGCCACCAGACAGTAAACAAGCTCTCTTGCTATTGTGTTCCTCTGATAGACGGTAATTTGTACACTCCAAAATGTCTAAAGTGCAAATTAAACGTAAGCGTATCGTGCTTACCTTGAAACAGAAGCTGGACATATGCAACAGACTTGAAAAAGGCGAACATTATAAAACACTAATGGCTGAATATAAGTGTTAATAGGAATGAAAGTTTACTTTGTTGGAAGAAAAATAAATAAATAATATGCCTGCATTTCATACGTACATCATTTATTTTATTTTCTGCAAAACAGCTGAGTGGCGGGTGAGGGGTGGAGTGATGGAGGTCAGATGGGGAAGAAGAAGAACAGTCGGGGTCAGAAACGTAAACAAACTCACGTGGGGGCACAGGTGTCGTGATAATTCTACTTTGCAGTCTTAACACATCATCAGTTCACTAATAAATGTTCAAGCTTTTATTTCTTTATTTTATTTTTCAATTTTTATGAGTACAGTACATATAATGAATACAGTAATTCGGTAAACAATGGACTGGTGCAGTTTGCAGTACTGCAAATTGCTAGACATTGTACGCACGTGCGTTATGACCATGGTGTGTGTTTACAAGGCAGTTTTTCAGGCGGAATCTCTTAGTGTAACCCCTAATGTGACTGGTGAGTACCTGAACTGTATTTACTGCTGTGATAGCCTTTGTATAGATTTGACTTGAAAATCAGAAATACGGGAAAAATCTGTAACCGGGAAGGTAAATTCCCCAAGCCACCCGGTTAACTGGGATTGTACTGTATAGCTGGACACTGATAGTACTGATAGATGATACAAGCCACCACTGGAAAGCCCGGGCGAATTCAAAATAACACAGAATCACAAAAGTGATGCCCCGTGGTATGATCCCTTGCTCCTGAGCGTCATGAAAGTGACGCCCCGAGGTATGATCCCTTGCTCCTGAGCGTCATGAAAGTGACGCCCCGTGGTATGATCCCTTGCTCCTGAGCGTCATGAAAGTGACGCCCTGCATTTAAAGGGTTAATGAGGTAGTGGCACATGGGGAAGTGGTTCAATCAAGTGATGAGGGCAGGACTGGTGTTGGGAATGAGGGAGTGGAAGGTGATGTGATGGGGTCACCATAAGTGTATCTCCCTGCCTCGGAACCACTGCCATCTTCTCCAGGTAAATAACCATGTTTTTTATATTTTATATATCTGTACTCTGTGTGTTTGAAATGTGCCCTTTAGTACATCTCTATAGCTAAAAAAGTAGACTTTGAGGAAGCGGTGCTGCCCATATGTTGTTTTTCCCATGAGATACGTTGTTCTCAGTGAATAAATTTGCTGTGAACAAGCTCGTCTACCGCCCAGTAACTCATTCACTGTGCAAGGACACTGTACTGTACTGTATTAAACATTCAATACAATAATCAAATGATATAATACATAGAATAATACAGTATTGTACACTGATAAACATGTCTTTTATTTACCTTGTTGTGGTGAATGTAGCTGAAGTGGTCAGGCAGTCTGGACCGCTTCTGGCTTTATTGGACTTTTTCTGATATACCATAGAATTTAGTCTGGTCAGCTCCTCGATTCTGATGAAAATGAATTCCGATCTATTGAAATCTGTTATATCGAGTTTTTGCTGTATGCTGGACTGTGGTAGTCCAACACTGTGCTGTTACACCTTGGAGGAGGTAATGTGGGATTGACTTTTTTTTATTTATTGCCTTCATGTGTTTAATGTACTTATTGTTATTCTACTGTATATTCTGCAATAACCCCAGGGGGACTGCCCCGATCCCGGTCACCTAGCGTGGAAAAGACTGGTGGAGCCCTGAGCCAGGTACACCTGACTCCAGCACGGCTTCGAGGCAAGAGAAACCGACTACCCCATCCTGAATCACCAGAACAGTTCCTGGCATCCAGCATTAACCTCACCTACCTGCCTGTAGAGATTCTTCAGAAAATAGCCAGCTACTTAGATGGCTTCAGGTGTGAGCTTTTGACTTTATTGCTTTGATTTTATTGTTTTACTTGATTTACAGTAAAAGGTCCTCCCAGCCAGAGAGGGACAAGCCCCAACCATCACAAAATATAGATTTTTATCTGTGTGCATGACTGAGCTCCCACACTTTTGATATGTAACTCACTTTCTTCTGTGTCTCTAAGTTTGTAAGCCTGAAAATAGTATTGTCCTGAAGTAAAGTACCTGCTAGCCCTGTCTGACACTAACAAAAAATCAGGTGGAGTGAACTCCCAGCTACATTAGGATGACACCCCATGCCATTGTGTGATGGTCAGAGCTGTGGGTGATTATTTGGTTATTGATTATGATTGAGCCACATCATCATCATCATCATCATCCGGACCTCCTTTCCCACCCAGGGGCAGGGTGAGGTGTAGCAATGTCCAGACAGCCCAAATTTGCCTGATCCAATGGGCCACACTTCCATTCACTCATCATTCAAGCCCCCGGAATCCTGGCTGTATCGGATACGCCAAAAACATTCACCACATTCTGTAGCATCACATAAACGTATCCGATTGAGTCAGTCCGGACACTGCCGTGTTAAAAGGGGTGCCAAATCCCTGATCATGTACTTCTCCTCAAAACATTCATCCAGCCAGCTCGATCTCTTGCCAGTTCCCTAGCCTCACCGACTTCCAAACCTCTCTTCCTCACACACTCATCCACCATATCTCTCCACCCTCTCCTTGGCCTACCTCATTTCCTCCCTCCTTCAAATTCACTCAGATATACCTTTTTCATCACTCTATTGTTATCCATTTTCTCCACATGACCATACCATCTCAGTACACTTTCTTCAATTCTGGTGTCCACCGACTTCCTCACTGCACACCTTTCACGAATCACATTATTTCATATCCTATCCTCCCTCTGTACTCCACATACATTCCTCAGCAGTCCCATCTGCACTGATCTTACTCTTGCCTTTTCATTTTCATGCCACACCATAGTCTCACATCCATATGTTAAAGTTGGTGCTTACACTCCCTCATGTAAGCCTCGTGAAGCTGCAACACTCAAGCCTCTGTTTCTTATCAAGGCCTGCATTGCACCAGCTACTTTTCTTCCTTGTGTCTCTCTATTTTTCACTTCTTTTGCACATTTTCCTCTCTTTTCTGTCATTGTACCCAGGTATTTGAACTCTGTCACCAATTCCAGGCTGTCTCCATTCACTGTAACATCACACTGGGAGTCACCTTCTCTCACAGTAACCATCACATAACTCTTTTCTACATTTAATCTCAAGGCACGACACACACAGACATCTGCAGAATTCTGCACTAGCCTACCAAGTTCTTGTCCGGTACTTGCAAGCAGTACTGCGTCATCAGCATACAACAAATTTGAGATATTCCATCCGTCACCATTCATTACCAACGCTGTACCTCTCTCCATTACATGTATTTTTACTTCTCACATCACCCCATCCATATATATGTTGAACAACCATGGGAACATCACACAACCTTGTCACATGCCCACATCAATCGTGAACCATTCAGTTAGATGCCCATTAGCCTTTGCACATGCTTTGCTGCCATCATAAAAACTCTTGACAGCACCTAGCAGCTTACCATCTACAGTACACCATACATGCGCAAAACTTTCCACAGTCCCTCTCTGTCTACTTTGTCGTATGCTTTTTCCAGATCGATGAATGCCATAAACACCTTATGGTCCTTCTCACACGCTTTCTCTGCTATCTGTCTCACTACAAATATTTGATCCACCCATCCTCTGCCACTCCTAAAGCCTCCCTGTTCATCACTTACAAGGACTTCTGATATCTCTCGTACTTTGACTACAATAATTCTTCCATATACCTTCCCTACCACACTCAATAAACTTATGCCATGATAATTCTTGCACTCACTTCGCTCACCTTTGTTACAGGGGTACAATCACAGCCTCTTTCCACTCTGCAGGCACAGTTTCACTCATCCATGCCTTCTTACATATCTCCAACAGGCACTTCATTCCTTTCTCTCCACTACACTTAAGCATCTCTGCATACACCTCATGAACCCCAGCTGCTTTCCCATTTTTCAGCCGCTTCACAGCACTCTTCACCTGTGCGAGTGTCATGTCTCCTGCCACTGCATTCCTCTGCACACCCCCAGAGCCAGTCATGTTTACAGCTGCTCTGTTCTCTCTATTCCCGTTCATCAGGCTTTCAAATTATTCTTTCCATCTGGTCCTTACTTCATCTCCATGAGTTAATAATCTACCACCTGCATCCTCTGCACCATCCCATTTCTTTCCGCTTTCACTTATACATTTCCGCACGTCTTTCCAGAATAACTTCCTATTTTCAGAGTAATTTGCATTCATTTTTCTTCTCAGATCATCATTTACCTCCTTCTTTTTCCTCTTCACTAGTTTCTTTATGTGCTTCTTGCTCTCAATATACTCAGTTCTTTTTTTAACTGAACCCCTGTCCTGTAACCACTTTAGCCACATCGTCCTCTTTTCTTCCACAGCTCTCTTTACCTCCTCTACCTACCATGCAAGGGTGGATCCAGGAATTTTTGGTGGGGGGGTCTGATTCGCTGATTCAACCAAAGACTTGACGCGACTTACTGATATTTCAGTGTTGAAATTGCCTCTTTATTCAATGATGCATGGCCGGTGGGGGGGGGGATGCATCCCCCCCATCCTCCCCCTGGATCCATCCCTGCCACCATGCCGTACCTTTGTTGTTACTCTTACCACACCACACACCAATTTAGCATTCCTAAATAAGCAATTCCTATATGCATTCCACAGGCTGTCCAGATCCATTTCATTCCAGTTCACTGATTCTAACTCCCCCTCTACTTTGGTCCTGTAATCATCTGTCATTTCCTTGATCCACAGCTTCTCAGTTTCAGTTGTTCTCCCTGACTGCTCATCTCTCTCCTGATCCACCTCACTCCTCTCAGCTTGATCTTGCATACCACAATCATATGATCTGACAGACCTCCACATCATCGTCTCACTGCCCTCGTATCAGCAACCATTCCCATCATCGACCTCTCTACGAGTACGTTATCAGTAAGGCTTCTTTCAACACAGTCCTCGTTTCCTCTATACCATGTATATTTATGTTCATCTTTATGTTTAAAATACGATTTACAAATGCACAACCTCCTCTCCTGACACATATCCTTTAGTTGCTTCCCATTATCATTTTCTCCTGGTACTCCATAACAACCCATTATGTCATCCTCAGGACCAGTGCCTACTCTTCCAAGTTCCATTCATATCCCCCATTATGATCACCTTGTAGCTCCTGGGCATTTCCCCCACTACTTCATCCAGCTCATCCCAAAACCTGTCTTTCTCTCTCTCACTCCTGTCCTCACACGGTGCATATGTTACAATCACTGCCACTTTCACCTTCTCAAACTTGAACTTGACATACATACACCTTGAGCTGACACATTTGTAGTCTCTCATTCCATTCTGCCACACCTCATTCATCAGCAAAGCAACTCCTTCCTTACATCTTCCTCTCCCATTCATTCCCGATCTTACACATTTCACACCCTCCCACTCCTCCACCTCGCACCCTGTCATCTTCGTTTCACACAATGCCATCACAGCATATCTCGCACTCTTGAACACATTCACCACTTCCACCCTCTTGCTTTCCTCATTCACACCTCTCGCATTCCACGTGGCCACACGAGTCTGCCCATCTGGTTGGGGCCCTGGGCAGGTATTAGGCCCTCCGAGGCTTTCTGAATCGACTGCCATGATTAAGTGATTTTGGATAGGGGAATCTGGGGGACACTTAACCATGCCAGAAACCCCAATTATATGGTTGCCACCCAGCGTAGTAAATGGTTTCCTGGGTACAGGAAACCATTTGGCCTGTCACTCAGTGTAGAGCTTATATGGCATCACTCTACATTGAGTGAGTGGATGATGGGTGCCCCCATCAATTTCCATCACCATACATTATTCTTGTGACTGATAATTAGTGCATTCCAGCTTCATTTTACCTAGCATTATTCCAATGAATAGTAATTAGAGCATTGTGGTTTCATTTTTTGTGTTTGTTGTTAATCATCAGGTGGTTATGAGAACTATGCATCCCATTGTTATGTAAGTTTCCCTGAAATTGAGGAAAGAAGAAATTTGGCTAACTTTTATTAGATTTAAAAGCAGTAGCTGATGATTGTGGTGATTGGAGTTTATTGTTATTGTATGAACATTGATTGGGGCCTCCAAATACTCTTTTATGATAGGAACTTTGGTACTGTATTTTATTACCTCATTTTATTATGTTGACCATGCATCCAGTTTGGTAATTAGATCAGACAACACTGCAGTTCTGGACAAATTCTATACCAAACACAATAAACCTTATGGGGAAAACTATTTAGATCAGACAAGACTATAATTCAAGGCACAAAACTCCCTAGAATGTTGTAAACGGTGATAGGCAAACACACGGTGATAGGCAAATATATAGGAGGACTGAAGGGGAAATTCCTGGAATGAATGAGAGACTTTTTGAGAGACAGACAAATGAGGACAGTAATAAAGGATAGGATGTCTGGATGGAGGGAAGTAACAAGTGGAGTCCCTCATGGCTCGGTGTTGGCGCCAGTAATGTTCCTGATTTAGGTAAATAATATGGTAGATGGAGTGAACAGTATGCAAGTCTGTATGCTGATGATGTAAAGATCTTGAGGAAGGTAGAGGTTGAGGAGGACTGTAAAATACTGCAGGAGGATCTGGATAGGATACATGATTGGAGCCGGACGTGGGAAATGAAATTTAATGTAAAGAAATGTAAAATATTGGAAATGGGTAAAAGTATCAGGAGGCCATCACTGAATTATTCGTTGGGTAATGAATTAATCACAAAAATGAGAGAAGAGAAAGATTTGGGAATGCTGGTCCAAGATAGTTTGTCGCCTGAAAAACACATTAACAAGATTGTTAGAGAGACTTAAAAACTCCTGAGTAATATAAGAGTAGCATTTCATTATATGGATGAGGAGATGATGAAAAAATTGATAGTGGCCATGATCTGCCCCAGGTTAGAATATGCTGTGGTAGTGTTGTCCCCACACAAAAAGAAAGTTATAAATAAGATTGAGAGAATACAAAGAACAGCAACCAAGATGGTCCCCAGTCTGGCAAATCTGTCATACAGAGAGAGGCTGGAAAAGCTGGATTTGCCATCCTTAGAGGAAAGGAGAAAGAGGGGAGACATGATTGCAGTGTTCAGGACCATGGTGGGAGTAGATAAAATTGACCGAGAAGATCTGTTTTTATGGGATAAGAGAGCAACAAGAGGACACGGTATGAAATTGAAGAAGTCAAGCTGCTTGAAGGATATCAAGAAATATAGCTTTCCCTACAGAAGTATAGACTTAGGGAATAGCCTGGACAAAGAGATCGTCCAGTCTAAACACTTAAACGAGTTTAAAGCTAAATTTGACATTGAGAAACAGCGACAGGAACCTACGAGCATAGCACATTTCGTGTATATCACAATTAGGTATATTAGGTAAATTCATAAGTATTTGGAATGACTTAGACAAAAAGATGGTGCAGGAGAAAAACATTCATGTGTGTAAAGGTAGACTAGATAAAGGTGGATATGGAGACAGGACAACACGAGCATTGCTCAATTCCTGTATACTACAAATAGGTAAATACACAAAAAAGTGGTTTAACCTATGTATTGAAACACTGACCATGAGGTTAGTCTGTGACCTGTTAAATATGGGATGGTAGCACAAAAACAAAAAGTAGTACTGTCACACACACAATGAAACTGCAGGAGAGCCCCCATGCATAGAGTTTTGCTATTCTTTTTTTCTAGTAAACTACTTATCATTGGAATAAATTTAATAAGTTACAAATTTTGTACTTTTGAAGGTATCAGGTACCTGTAGACAACCCCATCAATTTTTCACACAAACTGTGCTAAGTCCCAAAGAAGGGTGACCATTCCCAACCCTCTAACTATCATCCAATTGCCTTAACATCCTGTATCTCAAAAGTTTTCTAGTCAGTTCTTATTAGAAGAATTTTAAAGCATCCATTTTTCTGATCGTCAGTATGGGTTCCGTCAGGGACACTCCACTGGCGATCTTCTCACCTACCTTTTCAGACTCCTGGTCATCCTCCTTTTGGGACTTTGGCAAAAGCTTTTCCATTGCATTTGATATCTCAAAGGCTTTCGATGAAGTCTGGCATATATCTTTAATTTCCAAACTGCCCTCTTACAGTTTCTATCCTTCTATCTGTGCCTTCATCTTTAGCTTCCTTTCTGGTCGTTCTATAGCTGCTGTTGTAGATGGCCATTGTTCTTCTCCTAGCACTATCAACAGTGGTGTTCCTCAGGGCTCTGTCCTATCACCAACTCTCTTCCATTTATTTATCAGTGACTTTCTGAGCTGTACATCTAACCCTATCCATTCATACGCTGATGATTCCACCCTTCACCTTTCCATTCGGTTCCCGCAATGTCCATCTCAGCGGTTCTGTCCATTCTATCTGTTGCCAGATGCCATAATCCCGTAAGGGGTGGCCATTTGACTTTGAGTTATTTGTTTTACGGAGAGGGGCATTAACCCTCCACCAACCCACTTGTTGACACATAGGGAGCACTTATGGTTTGGTTATATGGTTACCACCTAGTGTTGTAAATGGTTTCTTGGCTTACAGGCAAACAAGGGATGAAGCTATGGCACTCCTAATGTCTGACTTGGCTTGTATCTCTGACTGGAGTAAAAATAATCTTGTTTTTAATGCATCAAAGACTCAGTTCTTACACTTATCAACCCAACAGAATCTTCCACAGGTGTACCCACTGATGTTTAATAATATTCAACTTAATCCTGCATCATCCTTGAACATGCTTGGGGTTTCATTCACTCGGGACTTATTGTGGAAAGATCATATTACATCTCTTGTAAAATCTGCCTCCAAGAGATTGTGTGTGCTAAGCCGACTCCATTCCTTCTTTATCCTTGCACAATTGTTGACTCTATACACAGGTTTTATCCGCCCCTGTGTGGAGTACAACTCTCATGTGTGGGGAGTTTTCCCACATACAGCTCTTCTCAATAAGGTGGAGTCAAAGGCTCTTCGTCTCATTAACTCTCCTCCTCCTACTGGTTCCCTTCAGCCTCTGTCTGTTTGCCCATACTGGTGCATCTTTATCTCTATTGTATCGCCACTTCGATGGTCACTGCTCCTCTGAACTGTCTGTTTGCATTCCTCCACCTCTATGATGGGCGCGTAGCTCCCGTCTAGCAAGAGACTCTCATCCTGTTTCTGTCCAACTCTGTAATGCAAGAGTTAACCGTTACTCCCAGTCCTTCATTTATGCAACAGGTCAGCTCTGGACCTGTCTCCCTCTGTCTGTATTTCCTGCTTCCTGTGATCTCCAGTCTTTCAGATGCAGTGTGTCCAGGCATCTTGAGATGAGATGGTCTTGAATTTGGCTCTCTATTGTATTTTGTTTTTCTCTTGGAGGGAACAGTTATTGCAGGCTCATGGTCTTTGGTTCCTTCTTCCTAGCATGAAAAAAAAGTATCCACCCATCATGTTGGACTTTCAGAGAGATTCAACTCCAAAGTCAGTCTGTCACTAATTTCTCATCTCTACTAACCAGATATAACCAACTTAATTCATCATAACCTAACCTAACCTAACTAACTGATATAACCTGATATAACCAGCGTAATTCATCATAACTTAACCTAACCTAACTAACTGGAACAATTTGGGGACGAATGAATTTCGTGTCCGAATCGATCCGTTTTCCTGTCAGCAGGACACCACTGCAGATGTCAAGAAACATAACTTGATGTTCTTTAGTAACATAAATGCAATTTCTGTAGAATTTGAGTGTCATAAATGAATTATACGGTTATGACAGATAATCCTTGTCATAAATATTTCATCATTTATTAACGGGAACTTTCCTTAAGTTAGTCCAAACATGCTCTTATGATATTAAACCAGAGAGCACAGAGTGACTGACACTCACTGATGTCACACACAAATGAGTGTATTGATTGGCTGCTGTATATCTCCCAGTCAGTGAATGTTCTTATTGGCTGTAGCACTTCTGGGACTTCATGGAATAATAGACCCCCCCCCTCCCCTCCCCCCAGCTGTCTTGGATTTCATGTACTTACCTGGAAGCAAAGTGGACAAATGTAAATGTCCCATACTAAATTTTCTTTTTTTCTTATGTAATGTTTTGATTGTCTACAATATTAAAGGCAATTAGTACTTAAGAAACATGTTGGACACGATACCTCTGTATCATGGCTCCTCTTACCAAATTTTTCAAGATAATGCATTCGTAATAGAGAGCGTTCTAGAAGGTATGGTAAGAGAAAGAGTGAATATTGATACGATGCAGTTTGGGTATTTGCCAGGCAAAGGGACCACAGATACCATATTCATTGTTCGACAGCATCAGGAAAAATATCTAGGAAAGAAAAGGGAATTGTACTTTGTTTTTGTTGCTTTCGATAAGGCCTTTGACAGACTCCCTAGAGAGATGGTGAAATGGGTAATGAGAAAACTTGAGATCGAGGAGTGGCTGGTTAGAGTTGTTTGGCCATGTATGTGGGTGCTCACACCCAGGTAAGGATAACTGGAGATTTGAGAGATGAGTTTGCCGTGAATGTTGGTGTGGACCTGGGGTCAATTTTGAACCCCACATGTCATGGTACAGTACCTGAAGCCCTCTCGCGTGACTTCAAAAGTGGACTCCCATGGGAGATACTATATGCTGATGATTTGGTGTTGATTGAGGAGAATGGAAGGGGGGTGGAGGAGAGATTTAGGAAGTGGAGAGATGGTATGGGGCACAAGGGTTTAAGAGTAAATGCAGATAAAACAAAAGTAATGGTATCTAGGGCTGGTGGTGGTACTGCCAAAGAAGAAGGAGAGTGGCCATGTGCAATTTGCCACAAGGACATTGGAAGTAATTCCATCTTGTGCAGTGTTTGTGATAAGTGAATGCATGAGAGATGTTGTGGTATTAGAGGTAGACTGCAAGGTAATGCTGATTTCATGTGTGCCATATGTCAGGGAGAGCAAGTGGATATTGTCAGGTGTGAAAGGATTGATAGTGCTGGTGAGTCTCTCAAGTGTGTGGAAGAGTTTTGTTATTTGAGAGGCAGGTTAAGTGCTAGAGATGGGGCTGGTGCTTGCTCTGTGGCTGGAATGAGGAGTGGTTGGAAGAAGTTCAGGGAGCTGTTGTCTCTACTAACATTGAGAAGATTCTCCCTCCATGCTAAGTGATCTTTGTATGCAGCATGTGTGAGTAGTGTAATGCTGTATGGTAGTGTGACCTGGGCAGTAAAGGAAGAGGATATTACAGAAACAAATGATGAGGTGGATGAGCAGTGCATCCTTGAGTGCGAGGCTTAGGAGGGCTAGGTTTACGATGGAAGAGTTGAAGGGTAGAATAGGACTGGAGTGTATTGTGTTGTGATGAGGAGGGGTAGATTGAGGTGGTTTGGGCATATGAAGAGGATGGGGGATGATAATTGGGTGCAGAAAGTGAGAAGTATTAATGTTAAGGGTAGGGTTGCGAGAGGTGGACCGAAAAAGACCTGGGATGAGGTCATTGAGTGTGACCTCAGGGATAAGGGACTGAATAGGGAAGCTGCCAAAGATCAAGCAGCGTGGAGAGCTACCATTAGGTGACCAAGCTTGATGCATGCATGCATGTTGGAGCCATTATAAACAAAACAAAAGGAATATGTCATGTAGTGCACAGAAACATCTGAATAAAATTTGCAAGGGAAAGGAAGAGAGTTAAATCATGTACTACAACAGACAGTAAACCTGCAATCAGCAAATGAAGGGGGAGAGAAAGAACTGAAAAAGACACAAAAATAAGAGTGAGGTGGACAAAAGAGAAAACTGTTGTGGCTGAAGATGCTTCTTGGGTTCAGCATTGCAATTTGGAAGGGACACCTTTGTATTACCATTTGTTACAGAGTAGGAAATATGACAGAGTTCTCCTGACATGATCAGTCAAGCAACCAAAAGACTTGTTTGCTTAATAAAGTTTCCCTTCTCTTTTTCAGTTCACTATTCATGAATGTCCAGAAGTATGACTTAGGAATATGATTTTCATCCTAATATTTTTTTCTGACTTCCAGAAATTATCATAACTAATGCAGGAGACATTTTCAATGATTTACAGCATATGTTGTGGTGACCATCATCCACTCACATGATGTAGTGCTGCCTACTTCTTCCTCACCTTTATCATTCTTTCTTTGTATCTGCCCTCCTCTCTTCCTACTTCTTCCTTTTCTTCCTATTTCTTTATTCCTCTTCTTTCCTGTTGGTAGGGTTTTTTTTCAAGAATACTCCTCCAGTATCCCTGCTTGTCGTAAAAGGTGACTAAAAGGGTTGGCGGAGGGTTAGTCCCCCTTCCCGGAAAACAACTAACTAAAAAATCAAACAAGAAGCCTCGGACAAGGACTAACCTAACAATGACGATCCAGGACCGGACAAAGGACTTGGTAATGGCTACATGGAATGTAACAGGAGCGAATGATGAGGTGAAAGAGAGAGAGATTGTCCAGGTGCTTGAGGGTGTGAAAGTGGATGTATGTGGAATAACTGAAACAAAATGGAGAGGAGAAAGTGTGAGAGAATGGGAGCATGGATGGGGTATATGTGCAGGAGTAGGTGAGAATGAGAGGGCAAAGGAAGGAGTATGTATAGTTGTGAGTAAAAGATGGAAGAAGAGCATAAGACAGTATGGATCAGTTGGGTCAAAGATTGTGTGGGTAAAATTGAAAGTTGGAATACAAATGTGGGCGACTGTGTGTGTGTATGCACCAATGCAAGATTGTGCTAGCAGAGTGAGAGAAGAGTTCTGGACAAATGTGGAAGTGTGCATGGAAAAGTTTGGAAGGAATGAGAGAGTGTTTTTGATCGGTGATATGAATGGTAAAGTAGGGAATGTGAAGGTGGATGGAATAGTTGGTGAGTGGGGTGTGCCTGCTGAGATAGATGAGAATGGCAGTGCATTAGTGGACATTTGTGCTGGGAGGGGGTTGGTGATAGCCAATACCCTCTTCAGGCATAAAATGATCCACAGGTATACATGGTGAGTGATGAGAAGGGTGGGTGGTGAACTGAATGAAAGGAAGGCAATGATTGATTACGTGTGTGTGGATGAAAGGATGCGAAGATGTGTAATGGATGCAAGAGCTTATAGAGGTTGGGGGAGTGGACTTTCTGACCACTACTTGGTGGTGGCCAGAATTAGGATCCAAGTAAGATGGAGGAATAGAAGAAGGGAAAGACGAGAGGAAGGAGTAGTTGCAAGGAGAGTGGAAAGGTTACAAGAGGATGAGAAAAAGGCAGAGTATAAGAGAGAAGTGGAGGAACAATTGGGCAAATATAAATTGGAGCAGATGGGGGATGTGGAAGGTGTGTGCAGGATATTTACAGAGGAAATATGTGCAGCATGTGATGTGGTGTGTGGGAGGAAGAGAAGATGGAGGGGGGTGCAAGGAACAGCTTCGTAGAATGAAGAGGTGAGACAGGCTGTGGCACAAAAGAAGAAAGCATACAATGAATGGATGAGAAATAGGGGCATGGAAGAAGCTGAGAGGCAGAAGAGAGAGTTATGTGTAGAAAGAAAGAGAGAGGTGAAAAGATTAGTAAGAGAGAGTAAGAAGAGAGTGGATGAGGAATTTGGAAGGAATTTGAGTGTAAAGTGGAGGGACTGTAAGAAAATGTTCTGGAAAGAGGTGAAGAGAGTAAGACAGGGTGGAAGTGAGGTTAGCAGGGGAGTGAAAGATAAAAATGGTAGATTACTAGTGGAGAAGGGAGAAAAAGTGAGCAAATGGAGAGAACACTTTAAGGATTTGTTGAACATACAGGATGGAGGTAATGCGAGTATAAGTGGCTGGGGAATGGCTGGAAGAAGGAGGAAGGTGAGAAGACAGGAAGAAATCAGTAGGATAGAAGTTGTGGAAGCAGTGAAGAAAGTTAAATTGGGGAAAGCCCCAGGAATTGATGGAGTGTGTGGTGAAATGCTGAAGCATGGGGGAGAGATAGTAGTAGAATGGATGTGGAAGATGTGCAGATTGGCCTGGGAGGAAGGTAGAGTCCCGGAGGATTGGAAGTCAGATATAATTATTCCCTTGTACAAAGGGAAAGGTTGTGAGATATGGAACAGATAGACCTTTAGGGTTTAGTTGCTCGAGTCCAAAGATTTCTCGTTCATGGTAAATACAGTAGGCGCTTGATTTAACGAAAACTAAGCAACGTAGGGTCTGGTTAGTACTTGGATGGGTGACTGCCTGGGAACACCAGATGCTGTTGGCATAAAGTTCTCCCTACGTGTCAAGTGGGGTTGGTGGAGGATTAGTGCCCCTCCCTGTATGAAGGTGCAAAGGCTGCAGTGCATGTGGATGGTGAACTAAGTGAATTTTTCTCTTTGAAGGTTGGGTTGAAACAGGGATGTGTCATGTCTCCATGGTTGTTCAATCTGTACATGGATGGGGTAATAAAAGAGGTACAAGGTAGGGTAGTGGATGTTGGAGTGGCCCTGGTGAGAGAGGATAGTGTTTGGAAACTCCCTGTACTGTTGTTTGCAGATGATACTGTGTTGTTGAGTGAAGATGAAGGGGAGCTGCAAGGCTTGGTGGATGAGTTTGGGAGAGTGTGTAAGAAACGGAATCTAAAGGTGAATGTAGGGAAGAGTACAGTGATGGTCTTTGAAAGAGGTGAAGTCAGTGAATGTACAGCGAGGTTGGATGGTGAGGAATTGGAAAATGTGAGTACGTTTAAGTACTTGGGTAGTGTGATGAGTAAGGATGGAGATTTTGATGGTGAAGTGCTTGAAGGGGTACAGCAGGGAAGAAAGGTTGCTGGTTCTTTGAAAGCAGTAATAAGAAACAGGGAAGTGAGCATGGAAGTGAAAAAGTTACTACATGACAGTACAGTATTGTGATACCAACTCTAACGTATGGAAGTGAAGCTTGGATGTTGTTCAAGGGACAGTAATCAAGAGTGAGAGCAGTGGAAATGAGTTATTAAAGAGGAGCCTGTGGAGTCACATGGAGAGACAGGCTGACAAATGAGGATATAAAGGAGGGTTGTGGTGTGGATGTGGATGTGATAGGAAGCGTTATGAGGAACACACTGAGGCGGTTTGGCCATGTGGAGAGGATGGAGGGTGAGAGACTGACGAAGAGGGTCTATGTGAGTGAGGTGGAGGGGGGGAAGAGGGAGGGGGAGGCCGAGGATAAGATGGAGGGATGGGGTGGAGAGGTATATGAGAGAGGGGGGTGTGAGTTGGGAGCAGGGCAGTGAAATGGCGGAGGACAGGGCAACGTGGAGGTGATTTGTTTGTGGCCACCCCAAATGGGATTGAGGTGTCTGGCAATAGATAGATAGATAGATAGATAGACAAGCCAAATGGTTTACTGTAGCTAAGCCAGGATATCATTATAACACTGGATGGTAACCATATAACTAATCCATACGTGTTCCTTACATGTCAGTATGTGGTTTGGTGGAGGGTTAGTGCCCCTTCCCATAAAACAACTAACTCAAAGAAAAATGGCCACCCCTTATGGGATTATGGTATCAGGCTATAGATAGATAGGAAGATAGTCTATGTGCCTGTTTAATATTATTTTGCAGATGCCTCAGGGTTTGCATAGGTCATCACCTCAGAGTGATGGTGTGTACACAACTCACCCCTTTTGCATTGTTTTTTTGTTTTTTCAGTTTGTTACAAATATTGCATTTACTTCAACAATAGTTCTTGGCAGAAACAAGTATGATAAGTTTCATTGATTTGTTTTTTCATTGTTTTTAGATTTTATACAAATATATTTCCACAGGTAATACAGTGCAAGGCATCTCCACCCTACTAACTATGAATTGCCTGCACAAAAAAATAATCCTGGTTCGTTCAGCCCCCTTTCATTTATTGATTACGGAGGGAAAGTATTTAAGCATGTCGCTTACGACCAAGGAAAATTTTACCATCATGGTACTGAGTAACACCATTTTATCCTAGCAGTGCTGCCCAGTTATACATCTGTCCCTTAGTCCACTCCCAGTATCCTGAAAGGACTGCAGGAGAAGGGCATCTTCAGCCGCAGTCCACCAGGTTTGTGTTCAGATACACCCGGGGCAACATCAATGACAACAACAACAGTAACAACAGTTACTCAGACACCAAGCCTTTCTAGTCAGCAAGTAGAGGATTTTATTCTAAGACTTTTATGAATATTTCAGCTTAAACAACCTCTCCCTGTCATGCCGTCTTATGCGAGACATCTGCTATTCACTGCTGAATGACCGAGGACTGGTTATCCTGGAGTGGGTTCGACATATTGAAGACAATAAGGTCAGATGGAAGGAAGGAAAAAAGGTGAGTGAGTGTTGTTAGTAGAGCAGTGGATCCCAACCATGGGGTCATGTAACCCCAAAAGCACCCCCCCCCCCCCTTTTTTTTTTTTTTTTTTTTTTTTTTTTTTTTTTCCACAGAAACCCTTGTAAAGATCATGTGTTTAAATGCTAATGTTTGCAACTAATGCACAGATTCATTCACTGCTGTGCATTTAAAGTTACCTATGATAATAGAAAAGGTGGTAAATCAGTGTGTGATGGAAGTGAGGTTAGCAGGGGAGTGAACGATAAAAATGGTAGATTACTAGTGGAGAAGGGAGAAAAAGTGAACAGATGGAGAGAACACTTTAAGGAATTGTTGAACATACAGGATGGAAGTAATGCGAGTATAAGTGGCTGGGGAATGGCTGGGAGAAGGAGGGAGGTGAGAAGACAGGAAGAAATCAGTAGGATAGAAGTTGTGGAAGCAGTGAAGAAAGTTAAATTGGGGAAAGCGCCAGGAATTGATGGAGTGTGTGGTGAAATGCTGAAGCATGGGGGAGAAATTAGTAGTAGAATGGATGTGGAAGATGTGCAGATTGGCCTGGGAGGAAGGTAGAGTCCTGGAGGATTGGAAGTCAGGTATAATTATTCCCTTGTACAAAGGAAAAGGGGAAAAAGAAGTGTGTGGTAATCATAGGGGCATTTGTCTTCTTAGTATAATAGGAAAAGTGTATGGTAGGATACTTATTGACAGAGTTAGAGAAAGAACAGAGGAATTAGTTGGAGAAGAACAGGGAGGCATTAAGAAGGGAAGAGGTTGTGTAGATCAGATATTCATTCTTAGATCTTTAGTGGAAAAGTTTCTAGAGAAGGGAAAGAAGTTTTATGTGGCTTTCATGGATTTGGAGAAAGCATATGACAGGGTGGATAGACAAGGATTGTGGAAAGTATAAAGAATATATGGAGTAGATGGAAAGTTGTTGAATGCTGTGAAGAGTATGTATGATGGTGCTAAGGCTGCAGTGTGTGTGAATGGTGAACTAAGTGAATTTTTCTCTTTGGAGGTTGGGTTGAAACAGGGATGTGTCATGTCTCCATGGTTGTTCAATCTGTTCATGGATGGGGTAATAAAAGAGGTACAAGGTAGGGTAGTGGATGTTGGAGTGGCCCTGGTGAGAGAGGATAGTGTTTGGAAACTCCCTGTACTGTTGTTTGCAGATGATACTGTGTTGTTGAGTGAAGACGAAGGGGAGCTGCAAGGCTTGGTGGATGAGTTTGGGAGAGTGTGCAACAAACGGAATCTAAAGGTGAATGTAGGGAAGAGTAAAGTGATGGTCTTTGAGAGAGATGAAGTCAGTGAATGTACAGCGAGGTTGGATGGTGAGGAATTGGAAAATGTGAGTACGTTTAAGTACTTGGGTAGTGTGATGAGTAAGGATGGAGGTTTGGAGGGTGAAGTGCTTGAAAGGGTACAGCAGGGAAGAAAGGTTGCTGGTTCTTTGAAAGCAGTGATAAGAAACAGGGAAGTGAGCATGGAAGTGAAAAAGTTACTACATGACAGTATTGTGATACCAACTCTAATGTATGGAAGTGAAGCATGGACATTGTTGGAAGGACACAAGTCAAGAGTGAGAGCAGTGGAAATGAGTTATTTAAGAGGAGCCTGTGGAGTCACATGGAGAGACAGACTGACGAATGAGGATATAAAGGAGGGTTGTGGTGTGGATGTGGATGTGATAGGAAGTGTTATGAGGAACACACTGAGGTGGTTTGGCCATGTGGAGAGGATGGAGGGTGAAAGACTGACGAAGAGAGTGTATGTGAGTGAAGTGGAGGGGGGAAGAGGGAGGGGGAGGCCGAGGATGAGATGGAGGGATGGGGTGGAGAGGTATATGAGAGAGGGGGGTGTGAGTTGGGAGCAGTGCAGTGAAATGGCGGGGGACAGGATGACATGGAGGCGATTTGTTTGTGGCCACCCCAAATGGGATTGAGGCGTCTGGCATCAGATAGATAGATAGATGATTTCTTTATGGGCACATAGATATACAGTGTTTGTTTTTACAGCACATATATTATTAGAGATGCATTAATTTTATTGGGAGCTAATGTAGTAAAAAAAAAAAAGACATATCAGTACTACCCCCCTGGGGGTAGGGGGGTTTCAAGAATACTCCCCCAGTATCCCTGCTTGTCATACGAGGCGACTAAAAGGGTTGGTGGTGGGTTAGTGCCCCACCCCGTAAAAAGAACTAACTAAAAAAGCAAATAAAGCGCCTCGGACCTGGACGGACCATACGTTGACGACTAAGGAACAGACAAAGGACATTCTTAGGGTGGGAACATGGAATGTGAGAGGAGTGAATGATGAAGTTAAAGAGAGAGGGATTGTTCAGGTGCTTGAGGATGCAAAAGTGGATATATGTGGATTGACTGAAACTAAATGGAAAGATGAAAAGGTGAGAGAATGGGATTATTGTTTAGGTATATGTGCGGGAGTCAATGAGAATGAGAGGGCAAGAGAGGGAGTATGTCTGATGATAAGGAAGAAGTGGAAGGAGAATATAAGAGAGTATGGAACAGTGGGTGCAAGGATTGTATGGGTGAGGATGAAAGTACTTTAGGTATACAAGCGTGGGCAATTGTATGTGTGTATGCCCCGACAGAGGACCGAGTGGCAAGAGTGAAAGATGAGTTTTGGGTGAGAGTAGAAGCATGTATGGACAAGTTTGAGAGAAGCGAGAGAGTGCATTTGATTTGAGACACGATGGCAAAGTTGGGAATGTACGAGTGGATGGAGTGGTTGGTCAGTGGGGTGTGCCAGGTGAAGTAGATGGGAATGGTAGTGCTTTGGTGGACATCTGTGCTTGTAAGGGGTTGGCAATAGCCAACACCTACTTTCATCATAAGATGATTCACTGGTATACATGGAAAGTAATGAGGATGATGAACTTGTTGAACGAAAGGCAATGATAGACTACATGTGTGTGGATGAGCGAATGAGAAGACAAGTGTTGGATGCAAGAGTGTGGAGAGGGGGGGGGAATGGAGTCTCGGAGGCCAAGGTAAAGCTGCAAAGAAAATGGTTGAGGAGACGAAGGGGAAGACAGGAGGAAACATCTCCTGTGAGAAGAGTGGAGAAATTGCAAGATAGTGAGAAAATGGCAGAGTATAAGAGCATAGTGGAAGAAAGATTGGGAAGGTATGAGCTAGAGCAGATGGAAGGGGTGGAAGACGTATGTAAGATATTCATGGAAGAGATAGGTGCAGCGTGTGAGGCGGTTTGTGGAGTGAGGAGGAGATGCAAGGAACAGCGTGGTGGAATGATGAGGTGAAACGTGCTGTGGAACAAAAGAAGAAGGCATATAGTGAATGGTTAGCGAGTCAAGGTAGGGGAGAAGATGAGAGAGAGAAGAGAGAGGTATATGTGAGCAGGAGAAGGGAGGTGAAGAGACTGGTGAAGGTGAGTAAAAAGAAAGTGGATGAAGAGTTTGGGAGGAATCTGAGTGTGAAATGGAGGGAGAGTAAGAAATTGTTTTGGAAGGAGGTAAAGAAAGTAAGGCAGTGTGAAAGGGGAAATAGAAGGAGAGTGAAAGATAGGAATAATAGATTGTTGGTGGAGAAGAGAGAAATTGAGGAGATGGAAGGAGCACTTTGAGGATTTGTTGAATGTAGAGAGTGAGAGCAGTGCGAGTATAAGTGGTTGGGGAATGGCTGGGAGAAGAAGAGATGAGAGGAGGGAGGAAGAGATCAGTATGGCAGAAGTAGTGGAAGCGATGAAGAAGATTAAGTTGGGAAAGGCCCCAGGAATTGATGAAGTGTGTGGTGAAATGCTTAGGTATGGGGGTGATATTGTTGTGGAGTTGATATGGAAGTTGTGTAGATTGGCTTGGGAAGAGGGAAGGGTTCCAGAGGACTGGAAATCAGGTATAATTGTTCCTCTGTACAAAGGAAAAGGGGAGAGAGAAGTATGTGGTAACCATAGGGGTATTTGCCTTCTTAGTGTGACTGGTAAAATATATGGTAGAATACTCATTGATAGGGTTAGGCATATGACAGAGGAGCTAGTTGGAGAAGAACAAGGGGGATTTAGGAAGGGAAAAGGGTGTGTAGATCAGATATTTGTTCTAAGATGTTTAGTGGAGAAGTATCTAGAGAAGGGAAGGAAAGTGTATGCTGCCTTCATGGACTTGGAGAAAGCTTATGACAGAATAGATAGGCAAGGTATGTGGAAGGTATTAAGAATATATGGAGTGGAGGGGAAATTGTTGAGTGCTGTGAAGAGTATGTACGAGGGAGCTAGGGCTACGGTGCAAGTGGATGGTGAGCTGAGTGAGTTCTTTGATTTCAATGTGGGACTGAAACAGGGGTGTGTGATGTCTCCATGGCTGTTTAATATATATATGGATGGGGTTGTAAAGGAGGTGCAAGGTAGGGCAGTGGATGTGGGGGTGGCCCTAATGAATGAGGGTGAGATTTGGAAGCTTCCAGTGTTTCTGTTTGCTGATGATACAGTATTGTTGAGTGAAGATGAATGGGAGTTGCAAGGTTTGGTGAATGAATTTGGGACAGTGTGTAGGAGGAGGAAGCTGAAAGTTAATGTAAACCAAAGTAAAGTTATGGTGTTTGAGAAGAATGAAGCCACAGAGTGTACAGTGAAGTTGGATTGTGAGGATATGGAGAATGTGAGTGCATTCAAGTACTTGGGGAGTGTGATGAGTAAGGATGGAACTTTGGGGGATGAAGTGTATGAAAGGGTACAGCAGGGAAGGAAGGTTGTTGGTTCACTGAAAGCAGTTATGAGAAATAGGGAGGTGAGTATGGAAGTTAAGAAGTCACTGCACGATTGTATTGTGATCCCTACCCTGATGTATGGAAGCGAGGCGTGGACCTTGCAAGAGGGGAACAAGTGAAGAGTGAGAGCAGTGGAAATGAGTTACTTGAGAGGAGCATGTGGAGTGACATGGAGGGACAGGTTGACAAATGAAGAAGTGAAGGAACGTTGTGGAGTGGATGTGGATGTGGTTGAGAAGATTAGGAGAAATAAACTGAGGTGGTTTGGACATGTGGAGAGAATGGAGAATGACTGACTGACTAAGAGGGTGTATGTAGGTGAGGTGGAGAGAGGGGTAGACCGAGGATGAGGTGGAGGGATGGAGTTGAGAGGTATATGAGGGAGGTGGGGGGTGAGTTGGGGGGAGGATAGTCAAATGGTGGGTGACAGAGCGAGTTGGAGGCGTTTTGTCTGCGGCCACCCTTTGCGGGATTAGGGCGTCGGGCTATAGATAGATAGGAATTAAAAAGATGCATTATCTGTTATTTGCAATAAGTGCCTAAGATTTTGTTGAATAATGAATTGTCATTTCGCAGTGAAGTTGGGATTATGCAAGTACAGTATATTATCTGTTATCTGTATTACAAAATCATAGGAAGTACTTATTCTGATGATCATTAAAATTTAGTTGCCTTTGACTGATAAAATTGCTTTAGCAGTACGGTATACAGGTACAGTATTAACCTCATAACTAGTCCAGACGAGGAGCCTATACATTGTGGCAATGTGCACCTGGGTGGAGAAGATGTGGCTTCCATCTGAAAGCCAAATGTCCTCATCTTCCCAGGCACCTCATCCTGGGAAGGACTCCGGTTCAACCTTGGTTAAGTGCTGTCTACCACAAAAAGGCACTTGCTCCCTGCATGGTATATGTACTGTACTGTATAGTACCTATAGGAAGGCCCCAGAGAACCACGGGTACCTGTGGTTAACGTGTGGTTAACGTGTCTGCTTCACCAGACAGACTGTGGTCAGACAACATTATTGACAGTATTAATATTAGAGTGTATCAGTGGGGGGCATGGCGGCTCAGTCGAATAGCACCAGACTCGAGACCGAAGGGTCATGAGTTCGCGCCACGCCTGGATAAGCTGCCTTGCTGGGAGAGGTAGCGCTCACTTGTTTCCTAGCTGGTTGTAGCAGCCGTGGCTCAGTGGGTTATGGCGCTCTGACCGAAGGGTCGGAGGTTCGAGTCCACCCAAGAGTAATTGGTGGACATCAGGTAGGGCATTTGGTCGTAAAATGCTACGCGCCCCAAAACCAAAGTCCTCACCCCAGGGGCAACGCCTTAACCCTTACTGAAAAAAGGGGACACAGCATTAAAAAAAAAAAAATCATTGTGAGAGAAATGGATGTATTTGGTTGTTTGCTTATTGATTTATCAAAGTTCTTATACAGAGAACTGGACAATAATTTCGTTATGTATTGTGCTCTGTCAGTATACATATACAGTGAACTCCCAAATATCTGTTGTAATTCAGCCAAGCCCTATGCCGAATAAAATGAAACTTTGGATATTGCATATTCGGCTCAAATACAGTACACAATGTAACCAAGTTTTAGCATCAGTGGAGGGTAGAGTTGTACATCGTGCAGTACAGTACTATACAGTGCACCTAATCCCGTATGATCTGGTGGTGAATGGCTCCCACAAAGATTAATCCAGCTCGACCACTTCAGGCTTGATCTCTGCCAAGGGTGTTGGAGTAGGTAGTGGAGATGGGGTGTCAGGTGGAGCTCCAGTGATGCCTCTGACTGAGGTGAGACCTCAGGTGGAGACACCACATTTGATGGGGCTGATGGTGAAGAAGTGGCCTTGGTGATGCCTGGCTGGGTAAGTGACACCAGTGTGAGGAAGTAGAGAACTGGGATGACAGAGGTCAGTATGAAGAGGTCAACGACTGGGGTGACAGAGGACGATGCAAGGAGGTTGAGGGCTGTGGCAATGAAGTGGCAGGCATTACTGGACAAAAGAAGGACATGATGGAGGACTGCTTGGGGGTCCTTCTCGGGTGCAGCTTTTATCACAGTCTTTTGGCCCTGCCGGAGGTACGTGGCCATGACATCAGTAAAGATAGGCTGCCGATTAGGGTGTCCACAGTGGTCGAGAAGGATGTCCACTGCATCATAAACCTGCTGGAACCTTGGGATTTCTGCCATTTCATCATCATTGTCCTCCTGTCCCTCCTCCCCTTCATCCTCATTGCCCCCTGCAGTCACGGACTCCATATTTTCCTTGTCGGACATGTCTGGGACCTGGGATCTCCCTTGTCCACTTCTAGCCAACTGTGGATGGTGTCGTCAGTTACCTGTTCTGCTGCTGCTCCCATAAACTGGACGAAGTCCTGAGCTTCAGTGCCGGTAAAGTCAGCAGTGGTCTCTTCACCCTTGAGGAGCTTGTTCCAACCACACTCAAGTGTGAGTGCAGAGAGTTACCTCCCAGCCTGCACCCAGTTGTAGATCGCAGACTTGAGGGAATACTGCTTGAGGTTGATCAGGGTCCTCTCCCCCCTAGTGTCCTCGTCCTTGAGCAGAACCGTCATGTCTTCCATAAACCCCTTTCAGTTCAGCCGTTTCATTGCCACGATAATACACTGATCCATCGATTGCAAGACTGAGGTCGAATTAGGGGACAAGAACATGACCCTAATACGACCTCCATCTCCAACCAACTCTTTCCTAGAAGGATGAGCAGTACTGTTGTCAAGGAGCAGCAGAGCCTTCACATGGTCACCAACAAGGTCAAAACTCTCCATTTGACAATAGATAATCTCCTTCACAACATGATTGTAGAATCAATCTTTGACGATCTTGGCTGTAAACCAAGCCTTAAATGAGTGGAAATAAATCACTGGAAGACTATCCTTGAACCCCAGAGGCAGTGTGACTGTTTGGCGAGTCCCACTACAACAGTTTTCAGATGATAGGAGCCTGTTGCATTGGTACAACACAAAACAGACACGCTGTTTGTCTGCCATACAACCAGGTAACGACTTCATTGTCTCGTCAGCCAAGGTATTAGCTGGGACAGACCTGAAGAACAGACTAATTTCATGAGTGTTATAAACCTGATTGAGACAGATCTTCTTCTCAAACAGGTTTTTTAGTTTGGTGCAAAACTCATGTATTCCTTTGGTGTCAGCTTCCAAAGCTTCACCATAAGTAATCTGATTAGACAGCCCATGTTGAAGTTTGAACTGAGTCAGCCAACCTTCAGGGGCCCTGAAATCCACAATCCCCAGTTTCTCAGCGAAATTGGTGGCTGTAGCCTTCAGCTCAATGGGATGCACAATCACAGCACAGGCACGCTGTTGTCGAAACTACTTCTTGCAGGTCTGGTCGAGTTCACCAAAGCGTGGATTGGCCATCGTCTTGCGCACGTTCTGCCGCACAGTCGTGCCATGTTCACCCTGGAAGAACATCTTGATGGAGTGCTTGTTCTTCCGCAGATCCTGCAACGTGGTCGAGGGCATATCATAATGCTCCATTAGACTTGCGATCGTCCAGGTTTGCTCCATCTTCTTCTCCAAGGAGAAAATGATACAATGCCTCTTAGAAGGTGGTGGAGGTGCCATGAAGACAACAACCAGGATCATACACAAGGCCAGCAGGACCTGCAGCAACCAGGGCACTGCCACACAAGTCACAGACTCAGCCATCATGCACAGCTAGGATCAAGTACACGGGTGAGCTCAAGGGCACGGAGCACTTAGGGGCCACAAGTGAGGCAGATGGGAAGGAGAGACAGCACTGGGGGTTTTTGCTGTGTGCACTCGTATAGTACAGTATATTGTATTCTGGATCACAGCAGGTCACTAGGACACAAGCACTGACAGGCCATTGGCTTTGCAACAACAGCGAACATAATATGCCGCAGAGTTAGTCACAGCACTAGGGTTTCGCGACCATGTGGTCGGAAGAACGGAGCACACAGACACTTCTTTACCATACGACATCCATGAGCAAGAATGAGAGCACAGCGGTGTTCTTAGCGTGCTGGATGTGCTGCACCCATGACGGATTCTGATTGGCTGGTGCTTTGGCTACCACTTACAAGCCAGTTAACATGCCTCAACACCAGATAATTGCATAGAACGACCGGTTACGTCCCATTTCAGCACCGGATGTTGCATAATTTTGCCAGATATTGCTTTAATACAGCTGAGCCAACTGCACTGGATATTGTGTCGGGCCGGAAATTGCAATGATGTTTAATTGAGAGTTTACTGTAACATACTTGTGTTCGGTGAACTGAATATGACCTATGTTTTTGTTCACGTGCAGTTTTAGCGGGAGATAACACTGTGGGGTTATCACTGAGAACGTATGTACCTTTGTAGGCAAAAGTTTGCCAGCATTGTTTGTTGCCCTCTACATTTTACATTCCTCTCAGATGTCAAAGAGTATCTCTTCTGCTTGTATACTTCTGTCCTCTTTTCTTGTGTGTTTCTTATTTCAGTCACATAAAAATATTCCTTGTAACACTTTCCATCATCACAGCTGGCAGGGAAGTGCTAGCAAACCGTTGATTACAGTCTTTTTGTGGTAGTGATTAATATCAGTTTTGCAATGTTATTTAACTTTTCTGTAAGCATAGGGTTCGAGTTCCATGGATGAGACTAGTGAAGCAGACAGAAAAGGTTGAGAACCATTGACCTAGAACCTAATATCTCTGGACTTAGGTACAGTACTGACATTAACATGTTTTCACTTTCATCTTAAATGTCGGGACCAACTGCTTAGCCTGGCCTCCTACACTCCTCATGGGGCAGTGTATGATTGGATGATAGATGGTTGGATGGATTTTCATTTGATTTTCCTGGAAAATTATTTAGAATTGTGGATCCTCACTGTTAGGAATATGAAATGGAATGATTTTTAGTTTAATGACTGTATATTTTTTTTTTTACAATTTCATTAAAACATTGGTTGTTTATGAAATTTAGTAACATCACATTATTAAATTTATCAAATTATTTACATAATTATCTTAATCATTTAAGTAAAACTGTGATCTACACATCAGAGCTCTGAAAATTCTGCCTTCCAAAGTGTTGTTTTGAGGGTTTAGAATGGGAATGAGACAAGCACAGAGTTACCTGCTGCCATCGAGGATATTAATTTCTACCCATACCTTTGAAGGAACCTAGGTAATTAGCTAGCTTTTTGAGGTGTATGCAATGCTGCATGATTTGATGAAGCCGGGATGACTGCTTTCGGTTCAGGCATTGGACCCATAAAGATTGAACAGCATGAAGATATCTGTACCTGCAGATTGAAGGAGTTTCAGTCATGATTGCACTGCACGTGATTGCAGTGTACTGTCCACTGCCATATGAGAAGCATTGTTAAGTTTAATGACAACTCCCCTGACCAGAGGAGATATGCTGTACCGTAGATTCTCCAGTTTATTGATATTTGGTTCAGAAGAAACCTTGTTAAATTGAGATATTTGAAATTTAAGTTGAACTTTCATCTATCTATCCATAGCCAGACACCCTAATCCTGTAAGGGGTGGCCACAAACAAATCACCTCCATGTTGCCCTGTCCCCTGCCATCTTAATGCCCTCCCTCCAACTTACGCCTCTCTCTCACATATAACTCTCCATTCCATCCCCCCCGTCTCATCCTCAGTTTCCCCCTCCCTCTCCAACCCCTCTACCTCACTCACATATTCTCTCCTCATTAGTCTCTCATTCCCAGTCCTCTCAATATTGCCAAACCACTTCAGTGTATTTCTCCTAATGCTTTCTAGCATATTCTCATCCACACCACAATGCTCCTTCACTTCCTTATTTGTCAGTTTGTCTTTCCACATGCTCGTCTCTGATAACTCATTTCCACTGCTCTCACTCTTGACTGTGTCCTTTCTACAAGGTCCAAGCTTCACTTCCGTCCATTAACCCCTTAACCGCGGGGCGTCACTTTCGTGACGCTTGGGAGCAAGGAATCATACCGCGGGGCGTCGCTTTTGTGATTCTGTGTTATTTTGAATTCACCCGGGCTTCCAAGTGGGGGCTTGTATCATCTATCAGTACTGCCAGTGTCCAACACTAGTCAGCACTCCTAATCTCATCTGTACTCCCATCCATTGTTGACAATTTAGCCATTTCTCCCCTTTCTTGACTCCCCTCCCTACCCCTCCTCCATTATCCTATCCTCTCGCCTGCCCGGCCGTGCTACGCTAAGTAAATCTTCCCTGGAATTTTTCACTGATTTCATCCATTGAAATAAGCCCTATGCCCTATTCTTATACCAAATAATATATACAAGAAAGAAATAAGGTAAGTGCGAGTGCCATACACCTGGAATTGGCTAATTATTACCTGACAACACCTCACGTGCACTTGTTCGCTAATTTTCGCTGATTTTTTCCCCTTGAAATATGCCATATAATCTATTTTTGTAATAAATATACACATAAGGAGGGAAGGGAGAAGCCTAAGTGATATTTACATTCACCTGGAACTACCTAATTTATAATGTATTGTCTAGAGATCCTGCCAATCATTTCAGTGAAATACATAGCTGTTTCAAGAGCTACGTTGGTAGTACTGAATATCCCCTAACTAGGCCTCTACCCGGGCCAGCCTTCCCTTATCAGTTCTCTCTCATCTTCCGAAGGAGAGGTACGTCTCTTCCTCTTGCTGACTTCAGGGCCTTTTTCTCCCCCATGCAAAAGGCCCTGTGACCTTTACCCCCTACTAAACCTCGTGTGGAAAGAGGTAAAGGGCTGACAATTGATAAAAGAGTGACTACGATCTTTCTATTGAGTAAAACAGTGCAAGTGGAATTGTAAATAATGTGTAAATAATGTGTAAACAGCAAATGAAAGTAATGAATGTAAATATACGTGAACAATGGAAAATAGTTTTATAAGTTACTTCAAGTGACAGTGCATAACACAGTGTAAATAAAATAGAAATGTAAATAACGTAAATAAAATAGAGAACGTAAATAGAAATGTAAATGAGTAGTATTATTAGAATACGAGTATATACCCTAGGAGTAATGAAAGTGAAAGTTTCACTCTAGCATGTCTGAATATTATGAGTTATGAGAGTGAAGATGAAAGTGACATTCACTCTCAATGCTAGTACACAGGACGAGAAAGTGAATGCTACGTATTTTACTGAAAGAAATTGAATCCCTACAGTGACAATAAACTAATGCTACTGAAGGAAACTTATGGATAAAGACTGTAGATATATATGTGTTATATAGTAATAGAAATATAAAGTGTGAGGGGTTTTATGAATAATAAATGACAGAGTACCAAGAGCGAACTAGCGCAAGTGCGGCGGTCAGACGCGCTCATAATTTTCATTGCTTTCACAGTGGTTTTTTTTTTTGGAGTATGGATCCCAAACTACTTGAAAATCATAGAGTAGTGTTTATAGTGTTAATATCTGGCTGTGGTAATCATATTACGGGTTGTCGGGAAGTGTAAAGTGGAGACTTCGTTACCCAACTTCAGAGGTCTCCACAAGTCCTACAGTAACTGACGAAGGCTCAACAAACATTCCAGGAGAAAGCTGAAGGTATGTGCCATAAGCATATGTAATTTTAATAATCTAGGGCTAATAACTGATTTTTGGCAAATATTTTTTGAGAGTCTGTCGGAGCCCGAATAACCCCGTGGCACTCGCAAAACATCGGTAAACATGCCCGCGGTGTAAGGGTTAAAGTGGTTATCACAGTACTGTTATGCCACATTTTTTTTGCTTCTATGTTCACTACCCTATATCTTAATACTGATTTCAGTGAACCTCATCATTTGGTCTCAGTCAATCCACATATGTTCAGTTTTGCATCTTTTGCCACCTGGACAATCTGTCTCTTTTTCACCCTATCATTCATGCCCCTCACATTTCATGTAGCAGTCTTCAACGTGACCTGTATTCAGTCCTTGGTCATCACCTGTCAGTCTGGGTCCATGGCATTTTGCTTCTCGTTTTAATTAGTTGAACCTTATGTAGAAAAAGATTAATATGGGTCTGGAGGTCTTCAGAGTTTGACAGATTTTTAACTGATTTTTCTCACTTTGGTGACAAATTATTACCAGTATCAAGTATTGTAACAGTAAGCAAGAGCACTAAAACAGATTAGTAAGATAACAGTAAACATACTGTACTTGTGATGAAAGCCTGTTGTTAAAACTCTGTAGTTGTATATAGCCATGAGAATATTATTACGGTACTTTATATTCACTGGTATCTGGAATAAGTTATCTTTCAAAGGACTGTTAATGGTCAAAAATTATAGGACAATCACAAGGTGTACATGTAGTGAGGTGCTGAAGAGGAGCCTACATGTTGTGGCCGTGTGACCCTGGGTGGAGCAGCTGCAACATCATCCAGAATCCAAACCTCCTCATATTTCCCAGTACTGTACATCACCGTGGGAAGGACCCTGGTCTGATCTTGGCAAGGCATTATCTTCCACCAGGGGGTGCTGGTTCCCTATGCAGTGCTCGTACGGTACTGTACTTGCAGAATGACCCAGTAGAAGCAGTTGCTTGTCTGCAGTCAGTGGGTCTGCTCAGTCAGATAGACTGGGGTTAAGCAGTAGCAACATGTAGTGAATTTGCTGTTTTGTGTAGCCCAGTGAATTCTGCCCATTATAATCTGAAGATAGGAGCCATTATACAGGCAGTCAAGATTCTAAAACTTTGGAAAAGAAAGGGGTGAATAACGATTGAATTAAGTCCAGATTATTTTGATCAGATTCACTGCTCTGAACTCAGCAAGGGACAAAAAACAATCACAATAAAGACCCTCAATGAGGGGTGCCATTTGCAGTGCATAGTAAACAAGCATGAATATTTTAATTGTTTAGAAGAAAAGTTACTCTTTAGTTAGTTGCATTGCACAGCATTAAAACTGAAATCCATGAATATACACTCCTGATGGTTTTCTGAGGAATCTTATGATGAAAGCCCATTTTATTTTATTTTGTGGTTGTAAATAGCCATGAGAATATCAGTATGGTGCTCTAAGTCAATCATATTCACTAATGTTGGCATTCTTTCATTCATATATGCCAAGACTGCTTTTTTGTATTACCATTTGCTGCTTTATTTCTTCCTTTTTTTGAATCAGTACTGGAGCTGCACTTGGATGCTATAAGCATTTCAGATGGCTTCTGGCCCACAAAATCTGAATTTCCCTGCACAGAGTCTGACTCGGTTTAACTGCTGTCATTTCCCATGAAACACAAATCAACAAAGTAAAAATCCTGAATTTGGTAGCCTGAAGTCCATTAATCAGCCATCCCTAAGTAGGTCTAATGTATCACTTAAACCTTGGGTGACCTATCCTACTATAAGGTGAAGTGAAAACAAGCCTGTCATATGTGTGTGTGCAGGATAGGACTGTGTCTGCTAGTTTGGATATGAGGAGATAAACATGGAGGAAATGGAAAATTTAAAAGCATTGGTTCCATCAGAAACTCCATCAGATTTTTGGGAAAGGGCCAGTTCTTGGGATTATCCCACATCACTAAGAGATGTTGGAGGGCTTCTTGTTTGGAGAGTAGAGGTAAGGAAATATTCAGACTAGAGCAAAGTGACACGAGGTCACAACACCCCATCTGTGCCTCAAATTTGGGGCCCCGCACTTCCACCCTTACCCTTTGTGGAGTTTCACCAAAACTGAACCACTTCCTCGGTTCCAACACCTGTGCAGAATTTGAAGATGATCCATTCAGTGGTTCGAGAGTTGATCAATGCACAGACTCACAAATACAGTAATCCCTGTACTATCCGGACGCCCATCCGGACTCCCTACTCACCGGACAGTTTGGGCCCGGACCTTTGGAACCCCCAAATCGCCAAAAAACGTTAAAATAATAAATAAAAAAAATCCAACATTTTTTTCAACCGTACTTTGGAATTGGCATGCAGCGCCGAACAGCTGTGTTTACGCTCGGTGATTGCTTTCCAACTTCCCCCATCCCTCCCCAGGTACCACCTAACTACCATCCTGACTAGATGCTCACATTCAGTGGATGCCGCACATGCTTGTTTTTGTGAATAAACTGCAATACCTCGCCACTAGACCACATGGGAATTTACAGGGTTGTGAAGTGTTATGAAATTAGAATTCAGAGTGCAAAGATTCAGTACAGAGTGTAAACTGGCAGTTGAAACTGGCGGTTGAAACTGGCATGGTGCAGTGAAGAAAAGAATGTGCAATGTTAAATAATTATAACTCATAGTGCAAAGGATTAACCCGCCCCATCCCTAATTTGCACAATTTTCAATTTTCGCGAGTGATTTTTGGCACGTATACATGGGACACCTTCCTCTACAAGATGCCAGGCAGGGACAATGCCTTACCCAGCATGACCTCCTCCTTCCCCCCACCCCCCTGCATGCCCTTTTTCAGCAATTCACCTATTATCAGTGACCTGCCCAGTAAAGCCATGTCATGCCACGGTACGAAATTCAGGGCCAGAGTGATTCCCCAGTCGATGACAATGTGGAGGACAAACATTAGAGGAAGAAACAGTCAGAAATGATGATCAGGTAATGTGGCAAAAAAAGGTCAGGAATGGTGATGAGTTAGTGAGTGAAACAATGCTTATAATGCCTATATTACCATTTGAAAACCAATATACTCTCGTACTACATATAAATTCGTACCAAATAAATAAATAAATACCGTTTATGAGTGGTGTGGAATAGTTATCCTCCCATAGAACTCGTTTTCTTTGCAGCCAGCCTGATAGAAAACCCTGTAAGGTAAGGAGGTACTCCTACCTGGATCGAGTATTTCAAACCTCAGGTGAGCGATTTCTCTATGAATTTTCAATGTTTCTCACCAAAAGCGGATGTTTGAGCAAAAAAAAAAAAAAAAAGGTCCAAAAATGTCGGGACTGGGGCGTACCACTGCCCAGAAAACGTCGGGATGGGGGGGGTTAAGTGCAGCTCAACACTGGATTACTGTACATGCTTCAAGAGCATTTTCACCACTGCCAGAGCCTTAGGGGAGGCGGGTTAACCTTCATAACGAACGGCAATGGATGTGTTGTAAGTACTCTGTACACTGCTACATATTTTCCATGCTCACTTCTTATTCCTCATTGTCTGGTTCCTTTTCATTTATTGCATACTTTCTCTCCCTTATTTGTGTGAATAGGGTCTCAAATAGGTGCTATGCATGTCCAGTACAGAGTTATGTAGGTGGTTTTCTGAGTTAGGCTGGGTTAGGGTCCAGAAGTACCAGTCCAGGAGGCAAGGGCCCACTATCCGGACGGCCCCACTTTCTGGACATGCCTTTGGCTCAGTCACATCAGATAGTGGAGGGATTACTGTAAATGAATGCCAACGATCACATACACCCCTTCTGCAGTGAATTGTGGGTGGGATGAATAAACTGCTGCAGAATGCCACAGATCAGGTGACCCCACCCACTGCTCTTTTTTCAGTCAACTGCATCTAAGAACATGACTTTAAAATCTAAATTATTGGATTCCAAGGTCTCACTTTAAAATTTAAGTTACTGGATTCCAAGGTCTCACAGCAGCTGTCAGTAAGTGGCAGTATCAGTGGTTTGGGCAGTCTGTGAAGGATTATCATGAACAAAACATCTAAGACAGATGAAATAGGTGATGGTGTGGGAACAACTAATGGATGAAAGGATGGCCTTGTTAGGAAAATTGATGATGACACGCTCAGTAACCCTTTCAAACTTCCCATGGATAAGAGAGCATCCATGTCTGAGGATAACTGGTGGGAGGGCAGTCATATGCATGTAATAAATGTTAACTGCCCTCAGGAGAGGGGATGGCCATATAACGGCAGCCACACGTGGATGTAAAGCTGGTCATATTATTCCTTAAAAGGTTGGCTGCCTGTATCATTAAGAGAGATCCTGAGGTCTACAAAAATTGATGCTGGGGTTAATGGCTAAAGAGGTGTATTTTAGCCCAAGAAACAAGAAAACAAAATAATTTGACATGTCTGTACCATTTTAAAGCTCCAGAACTGTATATTGTAGAAGGTCATGTGACCTTGGCAGCAGGCCACTTGTACCTATATGAGACATCCCCAGGTCAGCAAATTTGACGTTTAGCTCATTGCACAAAGAGATGTAATTTGGCCAGAAAAAATATGAAAAAACAATCATGTAATGTACATACAAATTTGAAGTTCCCACTCTGTTTAGATGGTCACATGCCCATGGCAGCCAAGCTCAGCTGAGAGAATGCTGGTGCATCGTTTTTACATCTCTAAGCATTTATTTTTTACTGTTGCATTCTGTTGCACGTTGCTTAGTGTTTGATAACCTACACTACTTCATGTTTTACAGGTTGTTATGAATTGGTTATTGTAAATACTTGGCTATAATAAATATTTGGTGAAACAATGGTTCCAAGACTTACAGCCTGGGCATACTGGGGGCCTAGTGGTCTTGGGTGGGAGAGCAAAAGTCACCACATATCAGTTTCTGATGTTTACAGTCCTGATTCACTCAAAATGGGAAGGGGATCAAAACATAGATATACGAAGTTGACTCTGTATTGCCACATCAGCCACCATGTAAATATGCAAGGTTGGGTTAAGGTGATAAACATCAGCCATTTCTGAGTGTGAAAGGGGCCATGTCTGGGTGATAAATAGCAGCCTCTTTCAGAATAGAAAAGGTGGTACGCCTGATAAATAATGAAACATATTAAGCAGCCAGAAAAAATAGGGCAGTCACCCTCAGGTGAAAGGACTCAGCACCATGGTGTCGAGGCCAGGGATGAGAATGAGAGAGCGAGATGAAATTACATATAATGTACACTGGAACGTCTAATATCCATCATTCATGGAGAATCACATGTGCCAGTCAGTGGATTTTTAAAGGTAATAGAATAGTTCTCATATTAAATCTCAAAGCACCCTACAGTGGCTTACAATCTTTCCAGTTGTACAGATCTGTCTGTCTGTCATCCTTTGCCCCATCATGAGTGTAGGGATGCAGGGGCTTGGGTACTTGGTCCCAGCTATCTGAGCATTGAAATCATGATGACCTGCCATCCTCATCTTTGAGTGGCACTGTGTGAGCAAAACACCCCAACCATTCCGCTGATATACATCTTTACTGGCCCCATTCATTGAGAGTGCTTTAACCCATTGACTGTTGTACAGAGCACTTTTAGATCTGGTTTTACCAGAATACTGTGAGATCAGTGTCTCACAGGATTTCAGCCTGTCAAGATTGCTGTTGTATTGGATGACACAGCCCAGTAATATGGACTCCAGTAGGATGGACCAATGATCTACTGACCATCCTGGCTAGACATAGGGAAAGGAAGCAAATAAGGCTCAAAGACAGCCATTCATTCACTCCCTAGCCCATGTAAAACAAGGGAATAAACTTTAATAAAATAATATTAAAGGGCATGAAAAATAATGGTACTGTAATAAGCTTGTTAGCTTCATAAAAGCAAAATATAGTACACCCTAAAATAAATACAGTATATGTATATGAATAAGTAGGTAAGACCCACAACAAAGAAGAGTGATTAAAAGTCACTTGGTGAAGAAGAAACGCCACATGAAGCCAGCTAACTCTAGTGAAGAAAAACAAAGACAGAAGAGGAAGGAAAGGTCTAAAAGTCAGGAGGAAACACAACAGATCCTTCCCACAAAACCAGGGAGCAGAGAGAAATTGGGAAAAGAGGGAAAATAGGAAAATAAAATAAAGAGAGAGAGAGAGAGGAAGTTCCTATCACAGAGAAATGCCTAAAATATATCTGTCCCACTAAGATGATCTAAAAGCATCCAAAACAACAACATCACAAGAAACTATGGTTTTAGATAACTTGGGCAACATTTGAAGTGTAAACACTGAACAAAGAAGAAGAATAATACAGAAAGCTAGTGTAGAAGCTAGTGATTAGGCTACCATAATTCAGAACATAACAGGACAGGGGACTGGTAGTACAGTGATCCCTTGGTTGTCATGCATAATTGGTACTGAAGATGGTATGTGTGATAATAGAATTGCCTGATAACGAAAGCAAAGAACCTGTGATATTTGTCCTAATAGGTACCAGGCATCCCAAGTTCAAACCCAAATTTTCCTTTTTACAAGAATGTACTCAATACAGAAATACTGTTATGGTAAGTATCAGAAACATACCTAGGCATTGTTAAGTTAGTAGAAAGTGACGTAAAGGGCACAGTAAGGAAGAAACACATAGCTTATAGACACTTGAGATGAGTTTGAGGTAAGAGGTCCCGAGGGTAGGGGGTAGAGAGTTAGTGGTCTCCACCATTCTGGATTAACTTCTTGAGCAGAGCCTCATCTCTGAATCTGTCATTGTCACAGGAGGGAAAGGAGTAAACCACTACATATCGAGGGAAGTAAAGAAAAGTTGCCATTGACATGAGGTGGATTGACCCATGAAATTAGTGTATTAAATTTTTCTTTATCCTGGCTTACATTGCCAGTTCTTTAAAGACGAGATTTATATACTTCCTCTACAGATGGCGCACAACAAGACATAATTACTCATGGATGCTGAATTAGTAGTACTGTTGGCCTCTGAGAGAAAGTGCCCTTACCCCATGACAATCAAAATAAAGTTTTCCCTGGAAAGAGGTCATTAGTAACTTGGTACTACTGTTCCAAGCTCTTGCTTATGCCAACTCACAACTGATTATTATGAATTAAGATTAAAGAACTGGCTTAACTACCAGCCATGATTAACATCAGGGAAAGTTTGTGCAAACTGGAATTAAGCAGATAAAGTAAGAGCAATATGGAGAAATGAAACACGATTTTACATTTAATTGAGCTTAAAGAGACAATCTGTAACTTTGTTAATTCCATCTTGATAATTTCTTACATTTCGAGAATCTTAAACAAATAGATTCAGTCACTCACACAGTCAAGCGAGCTAATACTCTCAAGCCTAGAAAACACAAAAAGAAATACTGTTAATTGGAGATATGGAGTCATGGGGCTACAAGACTGGAGTCGCCGCTAAGACACCGCCAGATGAGGGGTAAATCTTCTATGATCCTGCATGAGCTCCCCCGTCACTACGTCCACACTCCCTGGGCTGCAGGCTGGAGAAATATGGTGTCAAGAATAACAGTAGACTGGGTTCACTGCTCTCAGCTATGTCCACACTTCGTGACAGTTCAGCACCAACTAACAAACTACGGTGAATGGAGCAGTATGATGTGTAGAACTACAAAGACCCACAGCTCAAGACACAAAGGGTTAATCTCTGGGAATCCTCACTGTCCTGACATATGTCTGTCCCTAGTGGTTGTTTCTCTCCAATTAACGAAGTCTGTTTCTCACACCCTGATAGAGAGGCATGTTCACTGGAAGTGGGCATGGCCTTTCTTCAACGGCTATTGAGAAAGGGGCGGTGGAACAATATATTCATAAAATCATCACTCAGTAATTCACTAAGGTTGTGCAATAGAAAGTCACTTATAAACAAGATGAATGTTTTGAAAAACAATTCCCAGTGGAGCACAGTTGGGACGGTTAACTGAGCAAATTTTTCTTCGATTTCACTGACGTTAGCTAGTTCCCGTAATAATAATAATAGTGTCACAAATTCTCATAAGAGTACAGTGTCATGAATTTGTGACACTCAGAGCCATCAGAAACCATGGACACTGCATTATCATCATTGGCAGAAACCAGCTCAGGTGCTCAATAACGATGTTTTAGAGTCAACATGTATGTGATTGCAGCAGGAGTGCAGAGTTTCATCTTGTCATGATAATAAAAATCATTATAGCCAAGAGATCACTATATTGCGTGATAGAAAAGCCTCCAGTCATCTCTGAGAGTTCATGTGAAGAATTATTTTTGAGTAGTGGTAAAAGTTGATCCTCCCATTGGTCATATTTTTTGTGTGTTTGTTTATGATTAGCTTCACATCATGAAAATTACTAATTATCATACTGTTTCAACATTAGTGTAGCTCTGTGTACTTATTTTTTTCTTGCTTTTGATTGATGATTCCTCTCTTTCCAGCGACGGTTCTTCAGCAAGTCATTTGAGCATATCAATACCTGGGGATTCAAAGACGTAAAGCACATTGCGAACCATTTACAAGAGTGTCCTTATAATAACAGGTAATGTCAACCTTATACATTTTAAAGAAAAATCTATTGAGCCTCCTTTTATCAGTTACCGTAGACTGTATAAATTGCTTAAATTTCATTTAGCTTCATTAATTTTCTTTCTAGAAAATACAATATTTCAGCTCTTCAGCCTTGTTTTAAAGTAAGTGGTTGTTGATTTTATATTTTCTTTTATTTTTAAATGTGTTGTGTATTGTGTAGTTGTACAGTAATATTGTGCTTGTGCTCATTTTCAGTTTCATTCATACAGTAATATACAGGAAACCCTCGTTTTTCGATCGATCGTTTTAAATCTACTGTATATTCCCTTTTCCATTGTTCGACATGGTTATCCCCACCATTTCGGCAATTCAAACCGCTTGCCGCCAGACAGACCGGCTGAACTGCCTCAGTGGCTCTGTCTCCCGTGCTCTGCTCAGCTGATCAGTTACCTCTTCATCTGTTTGCATTTCTCTTTGACCACGTGGAATACTACAGCACCACCTTTGCTCCACCCAAGACCCCCACTACTACCCCTGTCAAGCACAGTCATGTACTCACCAACCTGAGTGAGTGTTTGTGCAAGCGTGTGACCTTCGTATATACAGTAATTTGGTGTGTGTGTGTGTGCCTAGTTGTATTTTTGTAGTTGTGATTTACATGAAATGAGCTATGCTCGTGGGGTTGCATCTCTGTTTCTCAATAAATCAGATTTTGCTTTGGACTCGTTTGTGTTTTTAGACTGGACAGTCTCTTTGTCCAGGCTGTTCCACAGGTTTGTGCATCTTTATGGAAAACTATCGTTCTTGATATCCTTCAAGCAACCTGGTTCTCCCAGTGTCATTCTGTGTCCTCTTGTTACCCTCCTATCCCATACTAACAGATTTTCTTTGTCAATTTTTTCTGCTCCCATCCTGGCCCTGAACACTGCCATTATGTCATCCCTCTCTCTTCTTTCTACTAAGGAAGGCAGGTTTAGTTTTTCCAGCCTTTCGCCATATGACAGATCAGCCAGGCTACGGACCATCTTGGTTGCTGTTCTTTGAATTCTCTCGATCTTGTTTATATCTTTCTTCTTATGTGGGAACTGCACTACTGCTGCATATTCCAGCCTGAGGCAGATAATGGCCACTATCAATTTTTTCATCACATCCTCATCCTTGTAAGAAATGCGACACTGATGTTAATCAAGAGAATATATATCTGTCTAACTATCTTATTAATGTGTTTTTCAGGTGACAAATTATCTTGGACCAGCACTCCCATGTCCTTCTTTTCTCTTGCTTTTGTGATTGATTCATTATCCATCAAATCATTCAGTGATGATAATGTGTTTTTCAGGTGACAAATTATCTTGGACCAGCACTCCCATGTCCTTTTCTCTTGCTTTTGTGATTGATTCATTATCCATCAAATCATTCAATGATGATCTCTTGGTACTTTTACCCATTTCCAATATTTTACATTGTGCTGAATTTCATTTCCCACATCCAGCTCCAATCATGAATCCTATTCAGGTCCTCCTGCAGCATTTTACAGTCATCTTCAACTTCTACTCTCCTCATGATCTTCGCATCATCAGCAAACAGACTTGCATAACTGCTCATTCCATCTTACCATCATCACCTAGACTACACCATCATTTGGCCTACATCATCACCCACACCACACCATCACCCAGGATGCATCCTCACCCAGACCAAACCATAACCCAGACCACACCATCACTTAGCCCACACCATCACCTAGACCGCACCATCACCCGGAATGCATCATCACCCAGACCACACCATCACCCAGACCGCACCATCACCCAAACCACACTATCACCCAGACCACACCATCACCCAGACCATACCATCAGCAAACTACAGTATCACCCTACACCATCGTCCAGACCTTCATCCCACACCACCACGCACACTTTCACTCACACCAGTTAGGCTCTGAGCAGTCATGTGTCCCATGTTGTGGGATTCATATCTGTACAGTGGCCAGAATGGAAATACAGTAAACTCAGTTATCCATTGTTGCAAAAACTGGCCCATTGAATTATCCGGCACTTTTTGCCTGGCTCTATTAAAACAATATTCGATGCAGAAGCAAGAAGCAACTGGCAGTCCAATGCAATATCCGGTGGTGAGGCATATCATCCGGCTTAAACACAGGACCCAGCTGGCCAGGAAACACCTGCAACATGCCAGCCAATCAGAATGCATTGCGGGAGCAGCCCATCCAGTATGCCGAGCCTACCGTTGCTCTTTCATTCTCTCCCATGGATCTTGTATAGTGAAGATGAATCTGTGACTGCTTGGTGGCAAAACCCAAGTGCTGTGACTTAGTCTGTGGCCTCCCATGCCTTGCTCGTTGCAGTAGTGCTGTTGCAAAGGTTTTGGCCCTTAGTGCTTCATGTTCTAGTGCTCTGTTGTGATTTTGAAATTACCCTATTGTACACATGGTGCTGTGACTTTGCCTGTGGTCCCACATGCCTCGCATATGGCCCTTAAGTGCTCCGTGCTCCACTTACTACACAACCCTGGTTCTGAGTGATGGCTGAGTTTTTGGCTTTTGTGGTGGTGCCCTGTCTGCTGAGGTCCTGCTGGCCTTTTGTATGGTCCTGGTTGTTGTCTCCATGGCTCCTCCACCACCTTCTAAAAGGCGTCGTATTGTTTTCTCTGTGGAGAAGAAGATGGAGATAATTGAGAAGATGGACCAAGGCTGGACCATTGCAAGGCTGGACCATTGCAAGGCTGATCCAGCACTATGACATGCCCCTGACCATATTGCAAGATCTGTGGAAGAACAAGGACTCTTATCAAGATGCTATCCCAGAGTGAACATGGTGCAACTATACAATGGAATGAGCATAAAATGATGACCAAGCCATGCTTTGGCGAACTTGATTGGGCCTGTCTGAAGCAGTTCCAACCACAGTGTGCCAGTGGCATGATTGTGCATCCCACTGAGCTGAAGGCTGCAGCCACCAAGTTCGCTGAGCAACTGGGAATCACCAATTTCAGGGCCTCTGAAGATTGGCTGACACAGTTCAAATTTCGACATGGGCTGTCTAATAATATTACCTATGGTGAAGCTTTGGATGTAGACACCAAAGGAATAGATAAGTTTTGCACCAAACGTAAAAATCTGATTGACGAAGAAGTATGCCTCAGTGGTTCATAACATTGATGAAACTGGTCTGTTCTTCAGGTCTGTCCCAACCAATATCTTGGCTGACGAGAAGAAGTCGTTGCTTGGTCATAAGGCAAGCAAACAACGTGTGTCTGTTTTGTGTTAAGTCAGTGCAACGGGCTTCCATTGTCTGAAGCTTTCTGTAGTGGGGCATGCCAAACAGCCACGTTGCCTCCTGGAGTTAATGGATTGTCTCCCAGTAATTTATTTCTCCTTGCTGAAGGCTTGGTTTACGGCCAAGATCTTCAGAGAGTGGTTCTACAGTCATGCTGTGAAGGAGATTATCCATTATCAAATGGAGGGTCTTGGCCTTGCCCTCAACCAAATAAAGGTTCTGCTGCTCCTTGACAGTGCTCTTGCTCATCCTTCTGAGAAACTGGTTGGAGATGGAAGTCAGATTAGGGTTAGGTTCATGCCCTGTAATTCAACCTCATTCTTGCATCCGATGGACCAGGGTATTATCGCAGCACTGAAGTGGCTGTACCGGAAGAGGTTTATGGAAGACATGGTGGTTGTGCTGGAGGACAAGGAGGAGGCAGCCCAAGGAGAGGACAGTAGGGGGGAGAGGACCTCGGCCAACCTCAAGTGTATTCCCTCAAGTCTGCAATCTATAACTGGGTGCAGGCTTTGGGGGAACTCTCTGCACTTGTGCTTGAACATGGTTGGAACAAGTTCCTGAAGAGTGAAGAGGCCATTTCCGACTTTACCATCTTAAAAGATGAAGACTTTGTCTGGCGGATGGAAGCTGCGGGAGAACTGGTAACTGGGAACACCATCCACAATTGGCTGGAAGTGGTCAAAGGAGACCCCAGGTGCCAGGCTATGTCTGACCAGGAAATCATGGAGTCCGTGACTGCATGGGTCACCAAGGATGAAGGGTAGGAGGAAGAGGATGATGATGACGATGAAGTGGCTGATATCCTAAGGTCATTGATGCAGTGGACATCCTCCTTAACTACTGCGAGCATCCTCATTGGCAGCCTATCGTAGCTGCAGTCGAGAAGGATCACCAGGCAGTCCTCCACCATGTCGTTTTTCCATCTGGTGATGCTTGCCACTCCCTCGCCACAGCCCTCGGCCTCATATTGTCCTCTGTCACCCCAACCTTCGACCTCCTCTTGTTAGCCTCAGTCACCCCAGCCTCTACTTCACAGCAGCCTTGTTCCCATCCAGGCACCACCATGACCACTTTCACCTCAGCCAGGCACCTTGGCCATGGCACCACCTTCAGCCCCTGCAAGAGTGGTGTCTCCACCTGAGGTCTTGCCTCAGTCAGAGGCCTCATTGGAGCTGCATCTCACCCCCTGCTACTCCATCTCCACTGCCTACTCCAGCACCCCTGTCAGAGATAAGACTGAGGTGTTGGAGCTGGAGTAATCATTGTGGGAGCCATATGCCACTAGACCACTGTAGATTAAGTGCACTCACTGCACTCTACTGTTCTGCTTGGCGTACAGTTCTACCCTCCATTGATGCCAGCACTAGGTGAGTACATAGTTCACTGTGTACTGTACTGTATTACTGTTCCATATCAGTACTGTGTAGTATTTTATATTTAATTTTCATTTTTTACTCATGGGAAAGTTTTTAGGATATAGGGTTAAGACAGATGGTAACACATTATTTGACTCGATGTTGAATGTTGAGCCGATGTGAGGGTTACGATGCAACATCTGGTGGTGGGAGTTGGCTGAATCGTCCAATTGCTCTAACATCCTGTGTCTCAAAAGTTTTCGAGTCTGTTCTTAACAAAAAAAATTTTAAAGCATCTTTCCTATCACAACCTTCTTCCTGATCTTCAGTATGGGTTCTGTCAGGGACGCTTCACAGGCGATCTTCTTGCCTACCTTTTGGACTCCTGGTCATCCTCCTTTCGGGACTTTGGCGAAAGCATTGCCATCGCACTTGACATCTCAAAGGCTTTCGATCAAGTCTGGCATAAATCTTTAATTTCCAAACTGCCCTCTTATGGTTTCTATCCTTCTATCTGTGCCATCATCTGCATCTTCCTTTCTGGTCATTCTATAGCCGCTGTTGTAGACGACCATTGTTCTTCTCCTGGATCTAGCAACAATGGTGTTCCTCAGGGCTCTGTCCTATCATCAACTCTCTTCCTTTTATTCATCAGTGATCTTCAAAGCTGTACATCTAACCCCATCCACTCATACGCTGATGATTCCACCCTTCACCTTTCCATTCGGTTCCCGCAACGTCCATCCCAGCAGTTACTTCAACAAACAAGGGATGAGGCTATGGCACACCTAATGTCTGACTTGGTTCGTATCTCTGACTGGGGTAAAATAATCTTGTTGTTTTTAATGCATCAAAGACTCACTTTTTACACCCAACAACCCGACAGAATCTTCCACAGGAGTACCCACTAATGTTTAATAATATCCAGCTCAAGCCTGCATCATCCTTGAACATGCTTGGGTTTTCATTCACTCAGATTTTATCTTGGAAAGATCATATTACATCTCTTGTAAAATCTGCTTCCAAGAGATTTTTTTTTTTTTTTTTTTTTTTTTTTTTTTAAATAACAGAACAGAGGAAGGAAAAACAAATGAATAAAAAGAAAAAATAATCCATACACCAGATTACTGGTGTCCTCTGTTCATAAAACATCTGTAACAGTTAGACTTGAACAGCTGTAGGTTGAAGTGTGGAGGGAAACAACTCTGGGGAAGCAAGTTCCAAAGAGATGCAGTTCAGGAAATAAAAGAAATCTGATAGGCAGAAGTTTTGCAATATGGCTGAGTGACATTCCAGTCATGAGCACTACCAGATGCCCATGTAGCACAAGGGAAGGCATGGAGAGGTGGCACCATGGATGCAACTTCGTCTGACCATTTGCCATAAAAATATCTGTAAAATAATGCAAGGGAGGCAACATTCCTTCTTACTTGTAGGGGAGGTAGTTTATTTGTAATGACAGGGTTGTTAATAATTCTGAATTTTGTCTCGTTGTTTTAATGCAACCTCTCCACATCCATTCCACAAGGGTGAGCAGTATTCAAGCTGAGAGAGCACATGACTCCTATAAATTAAAGCTAACAGTTACGGACTCTGTACAATAATCCAAAGTCTTTGAGGTGGTTTTAGCAAGTGATCTAACATGAGAGGTCCAGCTGAGGACATTGTTAAGTGAGACGCTGAGAATTTCAATACTTTTGGAGATGGGAATATTCGTAGCACTGAAGGTAATGTACAAATCTGGCAATATCTGTCTATTAGTAAATTGTATATATTTAGTTCTACTAGCATTAAATGAGACAAGGTTGTTTTGTCCCCATTCACTGATTGTAGATAGGTCTTGATTTATGGAGATGGCTGTACCGAGTTGAGAGGTAGAGATATTAGACTTTGTAAATGGGTGTCTGAGTGTGAATGAACTATGTAGTGTTGAGTCATCTGCATATGAGTGGATGGGATTCTGGGTGACTGATAAGAGATCATTAATATGAACCAGGAGTAGGGTTGGCGCCAGAACTGATCCCTGCGGCACGCCAGCGTTAATTGAGTGGAAATTGGAATATACATCACTACTTTTATTCTTATTTTCCTGTCACTGAGATATGAGGAAATCAAAGGGACAAAAAACCTTAGTCCATAGCAAGGGAGTTTGGACAGCAGGGAGCGGTGCCATACTCTATCGAAAGCTTTAGAAATATCAAGGGCTACTGCATGAGTTTCTCCATGTAGGTCAATTGATTGATGGATGGTATGAGTTAGGAGATTCAGTATGTCAATGGTGGATCTTTCGTGGCAAAAACCATATTGTCTATCACTAATTAAGTTGTTGGATTCAAGATGTTTAACAATGTGCTTATTAATTAAAGTGTCAAATACCTTACCAAGAGAAGATGTGACAGCTATTGGTCTGTAATCAGAGGGGTCAGAGGAACTTCCTTTCTTCGGAATTGGGTGGATATTGGCTTCTTTCCATGAATTTGGGAATGAAGAAGTACGTATGCATAGTGTGAATAATTTAGCTAGAACAGAGGCAAGTTCAGGGGAACACTTTTTCAAAACAATTGGCAGAATTCCATCTGGACCTGGAGCTTTGTTGGTAGGTAAATTGTCTAGGATGGATTTTACGTATCTTGTCTATTTTAAGTGGAACAATTTCAGGAGAGTCAAGTTCTAGTACTGGGATGTTCTGGCTGGCATCGTCTGTGGTAGAATTTCTGGCAAATTTTTTGGCAAAGATATCTGCTTTCCCACGCGGGTCACTTGTGATGTTGCCATCTGAAGATTTTAGTGGAGGAATGGATGATGACTTGTTAAAGTTATTATTGAAAGAATTAAGAGTTGACCAGAATATTCTAATGTCATTAGGGTTGTAAAGTAGTTTTGATGCTTGTGTTTGAAGAAAGTTTGATTTAACTAGATTTATTACTGCTTTTGCATGATTTCTAGCAATTTTAAATTGAGAGTGATTCTGATGTTTTTTATTTTAAGTATGAATTATATGCTAATGACTTTTGGGCTGTTGCTCTGGCACAGTTGCCATCAAACCATTCTCAAGAGTTCGATCTTTTAGTGAACTGTTGACTTGGTATGAACATACCAGCTAGTTTAAAGTCGCAGATATGGGACTGGGTAGAATTGGGATCACTAGAGAAGAAAGACTGCCTTGGAATGTCAGCAAGATAATTTCTAAATCCATCCCAATTTGCCCTTTCAAAGTGCCATCGGGTCACCCTGACAGGTTCAGAATGGGGAGGTGTGGGGGGTATTACCTAATGAGGCTTTGATGAGATTGTGGTCAGAGGATCCAAGTGGTGACAGTACCTCTATCCTGTGTGCTGAGCTGACTCCATACCTGCACAGTTGTTGACTTTATACACGGGTTTTATTCACCGTGTGTAGAGTACAACTCTCATTTGGGGAGGCTCCCCACATACAGCTCTTCTCAGCAGGGAGGAGTCAAAGGCTTTTCATCTCATTAACTCTTTTCCTCTTACTGGCTCCCTTCAACCTCTGTCTTTTTGCCACACTGTTGCCTCTTTATCTCTTTTCTATCACTACTTCCATGGTCACTGCTTCTCTGAACTGTCTGCTTGCATCCCTCCACCACTACAACGGTTGCATAACACCCATATAGCAACAAACTCTCTTCCCTTTTCTGTCCAACTCTCTAATGCAGGAGTTAACCATTACTCCTAGTCCTTCTTTTATGCATTGGGTCAACTCTGCAACTGTCTTCCTCTGTCTGTATTTCCTACTTCCTACGATCTCCAGTCTTTCAAACGCAGTGTGTCCAGGCATCTCGAAATGAACAGATCTTGAATTTGGCTCACTTTTGTATTGTTTTCATTTTTTTCTTGGAAGGAATTGTTTGCAGGCTCCTAGCCTTTGGTTCCTTCTTACTTGCATAAAAAAAATAAAAAAAATGAAAGTTTACATTTGTGCATGTTGTGTCCCTCGTCCTGTGTTGTGATGGATTTACCCATGTTGAGATAAAGTTTAGAAACAGACCAATGGTCTGCCTCCTTATAGGCATTTAGCATTATGGGTGAGCCTACTGTATAGAATTGTGCTTTTGAAATGCCTCTATATTTTTCTATAAACAGATTTTCACTTGAGGTGCATTATTGCAGGCATGTTGCTACAGAGAAGTTTGCTTATGTTCAACCCAGAAAAGATGGAACTATCCGAGGGTTGTTGCGCAACTGCAAGATATGACACTTCCAGACATTTTCTGGAAACCCAGGAGTGCTACAAACAAGTTTCAACCTTCAGCCTCTTTGTCTAGTGCCAGGCCAGTGGACAATAAATGGCAAGTAATAAATTATAATGCTGACAATAATTTATGACTACAGTATAAGGATAACACTGGGAAAAGCTTAATTGAATCTGCACTAAATGCCCTAATTAGTTCATCCTTGATATCATATGTTTGTAACTATCACTGCAGCATTAGTCATAAGGAAAAAATGGGATCTATATATCAAATATACATAATGCTTCAGTTATTCTCATACCCAATTGGTAATACAGGAGTTGTTAGAGTTAAAGTGGGTTAATACATAGTGATCATTTAGTTATCATGCATAATTGGTACAGAACGTGGCACATGATAACAGAATCGCATGATAACGAATACACAGAACCTATGGGGTTTATCCTAACTGGTACCAGGCACCAACAAGTGCAAGCCCAAATTTTCCCATTTACAACTATTTAGACCCACCAAATACTTACACACTGTTACAGTAAGTGCCAGAAACACACACGCATGCTTAGGTTAATAGACAGTAATGAAAAGGTTACAGGTAAGAAGAAACACATACCACAGAGAGACCTGAGATTGGCTTGAGGCAAGGGTTCTGTGGCTTTGGAGTGGAGAGATAGTGGTCTCCACCATCTGGGATTAACTCCTCACTTGGGGTCTCATCGTTGAATCCCTCAGAGTCATCAGAAACTACAGATACTGCACCATCATTGTTGACAGAAACCAGCTCAGGCACGTGATAATGATGTTTTCGGGCTGAGATGTGCACCATAATGGGAGGAATGCAGATTTTTCATCTTGCACTGAAAACAAGAATGGCTGTAACCAAGTGTGCTGTAACCAAGGGATCCATGTATTTATTGCTGGGGAGGTGCTAATATTATTTCTCAGTTATAAATTATTTGAAAGTATAAAATCTATGAGATGTGTTATTTCCTGTATGCAATTCCTTTTACAGCATACTCAGTTATCAAAAGGCTAGTAATAAGACTGGTCAGACATAGCCATGCATGAATGTGCTGCTGTTTGATATTTTTTTGTTATTTAAATGCTTCCAGGGACATAGGGTGATCAGCATTTTAAATGATCTGGACTTTCGTAGCCTAGTCTCAGACTCTCCTGCCTGTGAAATATGGGATTACCCATCATCAAAAATAGTCATGACATGACCATAGGTACACTTATTGCATTACAGAGAAGTTATAGTATTCAGATTCTCCAGGAACAGCTTTCACTTCATTTCATTTATAAAGGCTCCATCATGCATGCATGCATTGGCCTTGGTTGCCTGATAATGGCTCTCCATGCTGCTTGATCTCTGGCAGCCTCCCTGTTCAGTACCTTATCCCTGAGGTCATACTTTATGACCTTGTCCCAAGTCTTTTTTTTGGTCTGCCTCTCGCAACCCTACGCCTAACGTTCACACCCCTCACTTCCCTTTGTAGAATGTAATAGATTAACACACTGAAATTAATTGTGATGATTTTGTCTTTCACATACATAATTAACCATTTATTTTCTTGATGTAATTTAATATATAGAGAAACAAGACACAAGGATTTGATAATAACAGTATTTATGTTACATAATGGTGTAGTAAGGTAACACATAATATTTAACCTAAATATTACTTTAATATCATTTTGATGTGCAAGAAAGGAGTAATGAAATGAGAATTAGAATTGCTTAATAGGTAAAGAGCTGTGTTGTGTATTGTGATGGTGTGGAGATATGTGGAGAATGCACATAGACAGAATGCCAAAGAAATTATGTGAAAATGAGATTGAGGGTACCTGTACTGATGAAAGAGGAAGGCTGTGTACGGTATGGAAGAGAATTGGAACAGGGGCCAAGATTCATGAACAAAGTTGTGATCAAGTACTTCTTGTGACTGAGTTAGTTTTGCAGGAAACGTAAGGAAAGTATCAGAACTCGCCATAATAACCAAGTCCATGTCTTAACTGTGTGTGTGTTTTTTTTGCCAGAAGCATAAGACATGAGAAGAATCAGCTTTTCCCTTACCGTATTCTTCCTGCAAAAATAAGTCTGGGTTATAAATTGTTAATTAGGGGGAATAGCACATAAGGGAGGGGGGGAAAATGTGGTAGAGACAGTGGGGGATAAAGCAGGAGATAATAGTGCAGACAGGATGACAGAGGTGTTATTATGTCCATCTTGAAACTGTACATATTTGAGGTTTCTATGGGATTTATCTTTGAAATGACTGATCTCATGCTTTACTCTGGCTGATGTCTGACTACATTACTTGTTTCTGATAAAAGCCCCCATCATGAAAGAGCTAAAGATGAAGAGTGTTTTAACCAGGGCTCTCACAACAGTTGATATGAAAATCCCTAGGTTTGGTGCACAAAATCCCCAGATTGGACAAAAAATCCCCAAATATAAAATACCAATATAAATGTACTTACACACAGAAAAATACTATCTATCTATAGCCCGACGCCCTAATCCCGCAAAGGGTGGCCGCAGACAAATCACCTCCAAGTCACTCTGTCACCCACCATTTGACTCCCCTCCCCCCAACTCACCCCCCCCTCCCTCATATACCTCTCAACTCCATCCCTCCACCTCATCCTCGGTCTACCCCTCCCTCTCCCTACTACTATTTTATGAAATAATAAAACAATTTTTTTAATACACGAGGTATATTTTTTTCAGTATCAAGCATCAGTTACATAAATTTAATCAATGAACCAATGAAGAGTATAAATTATAGCTCTGCTTTGGTTACAGGAGACGGTCTGCAAATTGATAAAAATAAATTCAAAAAGCCCTCAACTCAGTATTGTTTTACCAAAGTGAAACCTCTGGGTCTAGGAACTTGCAGAATAGGCCTACTAAAATGAAATTAAATCCTATTTCTGACTAGATGGCTGAAAGATAAAAATGAAAAGCATGAGAGTTAAAATAAAGGCAGCAGAAGTAAAGAATGAATGGAGAGGTGATGAAGAAAGATGGATAAAAAAAAAAGTAGGAAGATAGGAGTAAGAGAAGAAAAAGAGTAAGGGAACAGAGTAAAAAGAAAGACATAGATATAAATAGCTGAAGGAGATATGAAGGAAGAAAACACTAATAAACAGGCTGCATAGATATAAATTAATGAAGAGAAGAAAGGGGGGAATGAAGGCGAGAAGTAAGTATACAGATGTATTATCATCATAGTGTAAGAACAGAAGAAATAAGGAAGCTGGAGAAGACCAATTGCTTCACACAAGGCAGGAATGTAAATGAGAGGAAATTATGGCTAACTGAATAGGAGAGAAAGATAAGGGAGAGGGAATAAAGATATAAAGAAAGAGAGAGAGAGAGAGAGAGAGAGGAATGATTGAAGGAAGGGGATCAGTTATGGAGAACAAGTTGAAAAAGGCTGGTTTGCTTTCACTCCATATGACTAAAAGAATCACAGTTTCTCAGATAAATCAGGTACAACCCAGGAACTGGTTGATTTAATCCAAATTAAAGCATCAGTTTAACAAAAATAATACTGTAACATGTAATATGCTCCTGGCACTAATTTTCAGCAATATATTGTATATAGTATGATATTCTGTATATGTATAAAAATACATGTAATCCATATAAATAATGTATAGGCCTATAGCAAAGGTGTTAAAGAAAATATCTTTCATTTACACATCATCAATATACAGTACTTAGAACATAAATACCGGTAATGGTTTTCCATTATTCCACATTTTCTTATTTTGAGGGAGGAGGCTGGATAAATCTAGGCCTAGATACCTGAGTAACATGATATATTCCATACGAAATAAAATGTGCTAGGTTAATAGAGTGGGTGTAAATGCTAAAGAGCCTTAGGAGGATGTGAACTTTGTAACTGCTGAGTTGCTTTGTTGTAGCCATCCTTCTTCACAAGGACTTCTCAAGAATAGGTGTCAGGTATAGATATGTAGAAAGAAACAAATGTGTTTTCAGCATAAGTAAACTATTCCATATATCAAAATAAATTACGTTTACTCTGTTCTTCAAGAAACTAATTATTGATTAAGTGTATTTGCAATTATCTCATGAGCTTCACTGTCTGTTGCATTGGATTTTACATTTCTAATATGTTTCAACAATCATGGATGGTCTTCCAAACAGGACTAAGGACATGCTTCATTTATACAATATTATACAACTGCAAGCAGCAAGCCTGACAGTATCACTGATTTTGCCAGGCCCTCTCTGCCTTGATCGTCCTCTGTATGTCTTTCTCCTTCCGTCTTTACCTTGATCAAGTTGATCACCACTCAGATATTATATATGTACGCTTTCAATAACTCAGTGTACTCAATGTATCCCTAGTGATTTCTGAATATGGCCCAAAATCATCAAAATAGGCTACGTGAAAGCGATGAGGGCTCTTAGCATTCGCCAACAAAAAGTTACATCACTCACCGTATTATACGTTTTCCACGTTATGTCATGACATTCTGTTGTCATAAACTTCATATACAACCCTTATTTATATGTATGGGGGTCTGCTAAGAAGTAACATTTAATGTTAGAGCTAAAAACTCAAATAATTTTTCAGTACTTACTCAGCGTGTGTGAGAAAGCTTGCAACATGGTGGCCTATAAACAAACTTGAAATGCTAGCTCGTGATTGGTTGAAACTGTAATACGTCTGACCAATTAAAACTTCCAAAACAGAGTAATGTTCACAAACAGCTGACCACAAAGAAAATACTATTTTGGCAATATTTACAAGCTATTTACCCTTTTCACCCATTACTGAGGGCATTCTATGTCAATTATAACACATAATAAGCAAAAATCCCCAAATAATCACTAAATATGACCAAAAATCACCAAAAAATCCCTAAAAATACAAAATCCCTAAATTTGTCACTAAATGTACTGAAAAGTTCCAATCTGGGGACAAAATCCCTAAAAGTGAGAGCGCTGGTTTTAACTTCATTTCTAAAGGGTAACAAATCCCTCCCTGAGTGACTGGAATTTTTACGATACCGGTACCTGAGATATAAATAGTTCAGTTCAATCATTCAGTTCAAATTATGCCATGCTTCCTGTTAAGGAAGCTCCCATATTGAGGTTGGCCAAGGTACCCCTGACATTTTCTGTGCACTGGAAGTTAAACCAAGTGCCAGGGCAATCTGATTACTTCTGAGCATTTGCTTGAAACTGTTGACAAAAAGAAAACATATGTGTAAATAAGATTTGTTGCAGTGTGAGACCACAGCTTGAGCTTTTAGTTTATTTACTTGTAGTTAAGTTTCCTGCCCAAGAATGCTGGTTGTGTGGTTGGCTATCAAGCCTGTAACTACATTTCACTTTTATGGTCGTTATGTACTGTATGTCAGTGAGGTGAAAAAGAGGGAAAGTGAGACCAAGGATGATGTGGAGGGATGGGGTGGAGAGGTATATGAGAAAGGGTGATGCAGTTTGGAGAAGAGGCAGCTTGATGTCAGAGGACAGGGTGACATGAAGACAATTCATTTGTGGCCACCTCTTCCAGGATTGAAGTGTCTGGCTGTAGATATAGACCAGAGTTGATGGGAGGCAGCCGTTTTAATACCTAAATGTAGTTCATAATTACTGTAATTAAAACTTTTTTTTTATTTTAAAACAGTACAGAATTAGCTGTTAAAGAATATCTGTACAAGAGTTGTTCCAACCCATAGAGGAATAATTCTTCTGTATGTGAGAAAAACAGGAGTTTCCTACCATGACAAAATGAGGTAGAATCAGTCCTTCCAGAAACCACCTTTAGCATAATGAAATGATGAAATGCATCTCACTGATCATGAACTTGATACTTGTAGACAAATGTTTTCATGGTGCTTATGGCATGCTTAGCAGTTCAAGCATGCCATGCAAATGTAGTTACATAACCGCTGTGGGTGTGTACAGTCACTGGATCCTTTCATGTGAAAAATAAAATCACAGCATACCATTTTGTATTACATGATGTCCACAAACTGCCTTAGAAATTGCAAAAAATACTTGCAAAATTATCACATAATTCAGTAAATGCTTTTAATTTACTTATTTCTCACATATTCAGCATTTCACATCCTCCAGTATACCATTTTGCTGTGTAGAAGTATACAGTAGACCCTCTGAATGTGTGGGCTTTGCATGCACAGGATCCTAATGCATGGTCAAAAAGGACATGTTATGCTTGGAAAAAACACGCTAATTGCACAGCATTCTTTTCATACACTGTTCCTGTTGATGATAATTTTCCTCACAGCTCGTTTTTTCCCACTTTCTATTCATTTATCCATTTATATGTCATTGTTTCATGTCTGTTTTACCTTTTATACATTAGGCTATGCCCAGAGGAAGCATATCTGTAATCTAGTTGTTGTCATAGAGGGTTTTTAATAGGCTAGTTAAGGTCTCCAGTGATGAGGCTTTTCTTAATATTATATTTCTTTAATCCTATTTAATATCACTGTCTTATGTCTGCTTAACTTCTGTACAGTAGGATATTCCCATGGAAAATGCATTTGTGCTCTAGTTGGGACCTTAGAGGGTCTTTACTAGTAGACAAACAGGGGTATGGCCAGATGGCTAGTTAGCACTTTAGTTTTTTGTTATGGGATATGGATCTCAGTGTATGTGTTGACTGTACAGTAGATGCATGGTCCTCCAGGTTAACACTGTACCTGTGCATTATGAGGGCCTGCCATAGTGAGCATGGCAGATGCACACATCCTGTCAAACATGGCCCCTGGGTGACTGATGAGTGTTAGTGAGACATGGGAACAAAAAAGGGAGTGTCTGGCAGCTTTTGTGTGCCAAACTAGAACCACTGAATTTCACAGTGTGGCAATGAGCACAGTGGCATACATAAACAGTTCTCAAAACACAGCCCTTGCCTGTCACCAATGTATATTACAGATATGGCACCCAGACTGGTGGTATTAGTAGCACCAGTATTAACATTTAGGTCACCGTGACTCATTCAGAAAATTGCCAGGCATTAGTTGGACTGAAATGCAGGATAAGTTGCAGTCATGCACGGTTGGAAAAACATGTCATAAATGATTTGTGACAAAACAGATTTAAATCAGGTCATCTTAAATGTCAGGACCAACTGCCAAGCCCCGGGCTCCTACACTCCTCATGGGACAATGTAGGATTGGATGATGTATGGATGGACGGCTAAATCATGTCATGAATGTCATAGATTCATAAAGTCACAAATGTACAGCAAGCCTATGTTTTATGTGGTTAATGTGGTAATAAGGTCTCCATGTAAATGAATTCTGCATGAACAGTTCCTTAATATATATTTTTATATGGCTAATGTGGGGAAGATGTCCAAAATATATTAAGTATTAAGGCCCTGTTGAAAGTTGTACCTTTGTCAGGCACATAGATAAACACACACTGATCATAATTAGGCATATTATATACTGTATTAATGGCCCAAGAACAATGGTAATAAACATGGAATTTAATGCACCGTGACACAATGGTAGACATGATTAATGCGTGGCTTGCACAGTTACCCTTTTTTAACCCACCCCTTGGTATGCAAAAAATGAAGAAGAAAAAAAAATGTTTTTGTTTACTGTATTATAAAATTAAGATAAACATCCAGGGCATCATCTGGTTAAAAAAAAAAAAATTCTCTCTCTCTCTCTCTCTCTCTTCATCTTTGCGTAGCACTGTGCGTAAGTTTGCATAGGGGTATAGTGATTAGATTTTTTTATTAATATTATTATTATTATTATAAACTTGAAGATAAACATCCAGGGCATCATCTGGTGAAAAGAAAAAAAAAAAATCACTCTACATCCTTGCGTAGCGCCATGTGTAGGTTTGGGTAGGGGTGGAGTAGTTAGCGATGATGCACAGCTGCTGGAAGGTTAGCACAGCCGAAGCTGTGGCTAGCAGTCCACAGGCTAATGCCACATTTTTGCAAAATTTGAGACTAAAGCCGGGCTTCGATCTTTGGCTTAAATGTTAGTGGCCCCTCAAAAACACTTTCTGGCCCCAATCAGCTGACCACTGTAAATAATCCAATCAGCTGAAGTTATTTACATACGGTGTTAATTTCTGTAATGAATCTGCAGTTCTAGCATATGTGTATATCATCATCAATCACATCACATGTTCATAGCGAAATCTAAAAGAAATTTGAAAATGGCACATTCAACAGAAGAGAAGAGAGACCAGCACCTGCTAGGCAGTCATAGGGTATGGATGTGCGTGTGTTTGAGCATCATTGCCACGCCCAGCCATCACTGTAACACAATGCTTTTACAACAATAAAAAATTGTAGTCAGTTGGTCAGAAGGCAAGACACAGTCTTTGTTTATGTTGTCGTGATACCTCTGGTCTTAAGCTACTTTGCAGTCTCCAGTGTCTGAGTGCTTGAAAGTTTTTTTTTTTTTTTTTTTTTTTTTTTTTTTTTTTTTTAAAGTGGCAACTTTTTGTCCTTTGCTACCACACTGAGGGTTTTTCTGTTGCTTGGGGGGCATTGTGGTTCAAGTAATACAGGTTAAGTATTAAACTGGTAGCATTTTACACAGGATTCTAACATACTCATGGGTCAAGGTTAGGACACAGTACACAGCCAGCATGGGTGAAAAGGGCAGGGCAAGGACACCCAAAGTAGTGTGTGCATCTGCATCAAAGCCATGACATCAGTGTCCCATGACTGCCACGTTGCCCTGTGGGTATTTTGAATGTTGAAAGCAATGATCCAGAGTTAGCTGCAATTTCCTGCATAAACCATAGAATGGTTACTGTAAAGCACAGAAGGGGTGCTGCATAAAGGTGGTTATAGTAAGCCAAACCCATGTAAAACAGGGGCCCACTGTATGAAAATAAAAATCAAATACCGTACATTCGAAAAACCATGAAAATTTTACAGTACATAAAGTCCTTTTTGATACTAAATTGTTTAGTAAGTTACAGTGTAAATATCAACAACAAATAAACTAAAGTGAATTGAATTGGCTTCAGTAAAACCAAGAATTCACACTAATGTGATGAAGAATTAAAGAGTGACAACAGGCTGTTCAGTACCTCTAAACGCTGCTCATTCAGAGGTACAGTAAAATGAAAGCAGATATTATTTCTGGTTTGATGGAGCAATAATAAGTTGATTTAATAAATAATGCTGTCAGATTTGTCATTATTTAGTATAACTTCCTATTACTGTATTTTGATAAACTAAACAAAAGTAAAAAGATAAAGTAAAATTAACTACAGTACTGTACAATGAAATTTAGAGTAAGTAAAATTAACTGCAGTAAAATTAAAATGATAAAACAAAAATGACTACTGATGTTCCTGAAGATTTTTAAAAAGTGAAAAATAAGGATTAAATCTGTGATCCTGTAATTTTTCTCTTCATTCTTGATACTGCTTTGTATTATCATTATTATTATTATTTTTTGTTAGTGTCTCACCTGGTAGTATGATTATAGTCAGTTCTTTTATATTAAAGAATTACACTAGTGCTACTCTTCACTGTCAGTTTTATTATTATTGTATATGGTATAAGTAACAATAATAAAAAAAAATTCTTATGTATCCATTTTTGTTAAATGAGGGAGTAAATATATAAAACTGGATATGAGATTTTTGGCATTTATGACATTTAATATTTCAAAAATTGCCGCTTTACAACATATATTAAATAAGTTTATTTAAATCATGACAACTCTGCAACCTTAATAGGGCTGCTGAATGCTATCTCATTTACAGTGCTTGCTTCATCCCACCTGTGTATGAGCAGTTAACCACTACAAGCTAGTGGTTTATTTGTAGTTTTATGCTTGCTACCATCAGGCATTTTCATTAAACTTAAGACAGACCTCTAGTAGTCAGTGAGGAAATTAATGCTTTTTTTAGCTACCTCCTCCACTTTAAACAGTACTGTACCTCTAAAGCTGAATGCATTTGGTGGTAGCAGTAGCAGTATAAAGTACATTATTCAAGGGGACGGGTTAATTCTACACAAGTTCCTTACATCTCTAAATTTTCCTGTACTGGCTTTCAAGAATCATTTTTGCTCTCTATCCTTTCCACTTCATGTGTTGCTGAGTAGTAGTACAGGATACTGTACATGTACAATCAGGGACAAAAATGTACCAACTATTACATTATGTCAACTTCATCCTTAGAGCTTGTTCATCACTTTCCTCCCTGATGCATCATATTGAAGAGAGTAATCTGTAGGCAGAGAAACTTACGAAGGCTCTCAGCTTGGAAATATTAGCTAGCAGAGAAAAGTGAGAAGTAGAAGACGTAATGCATTAGGCAAACTTCCCTGACCATATATTATTATTGATAGTTGCTTTACCTTGTGACACAGAGAGATAGGACTTCAGGTATTAGTTGCTTAAGTTAGCTATGTAGTACTGTAGTTGCTTGTAGTATATAAGCCTGTGTACTGCCTTTTGGATCCTGAATTATTTTTAAAGCACAGTACAAGACAACAAAAAGTCACCTTTATGATGATTATCCTGTTTTTGGTTCTTGTGGTTCTTATGTTAACCCCTTCAGTATTAGGAGATCTGGCTATTTATAATGGCTGCTGTGAGATCATTTTCTTCAGGTTTTGGAGAAATCCCACTGACTGAAGGAATTTATCTATTATTCCCTTCAGTATTAGGACAGTGTTTTAGTGCATTATTCTGAATGCTACTAAATCCATCGATACAGTTTTGAATAGATCTCTTGTAAGTGTAACAAAGAAATTAAATACTGTTATTATGTCCTGTGTCAAGTTAAAAGTCCAGCAAAGCAGCAGCATACTTAGGACAACTTATTTGTGGTTATAATTAATTTTTGAGATTACTGTAGTGTGAAGAAATGAAGAAGGTGCAGAAACAGTGAGAATTTAGCAGATAATGTGAGGTTAGGTTTGACTATTAAGCTTTAAACACTACATTAAGCATTCTAGGTTTCTTTCATTATTACTTTGTGATGTTGATTACTTTTAAGCCTTCATTATAGGTCTATGCACACAGGTATATAAGCTAGTACAGTATATTTTGTATATTGTGCATTAGCATTTACTACAAGATTTCCTGTGATACTCTCAGTTGGGAATGATAAATGATTGTTGCTGTATATGTTTTCATTGTTTGGTTTAACTTCTTCCACCCAATTATATTTTTTATTTCTTGCTAACTTCAAACAATTATATTCAGTTTGGGAAGGATATCTTTTTAACTCCTCCAGTTGGAAACATAATATCTAAGCAGAATAAAATGGTCTGGAGATAGCAAGAACAAAGTACAATATATTTTGTTGGACTGAAGGGGTCAGTGCATCTGGCAAGTTGCAATTGTGATATGATAGTACAGGCTTTCATGGGGGTTACATCACATGGACACCTGTGTGAAATGAATTGCCACAAAATAATTGCAGCCACTAAAAAATGGCTGCCATAGCCATACTAAGCTTTGTGTTGACCTGAAGACTCTTTGCAGTGCTCCAAAGCATTACCAGATATTAGAATCTACTTGTTTGAAGTGTACTTTGAGATGATTCAGCAACAAATTATGTTAATTTCTTCCCAGATACACCTGAAACTAGCAATTTTGTGATGGTTTACCCACCTGTGAAGAAATGGAGCTGGCAGAGTTGAGTAGCTACCATGAAAGATGGACTAACTGTACTTTTATTTTACTTAAGGGTATCATATGCTTAATCATATGCTTAATGATAATGCAGCTCTCTGATCATTTGTAGTTGGTTTCTAGTACATGATCTAGTTATTAGTTTGCCTGTATACCCCAATGCAATACAATATAAAATCCTTGTACAATATTTATAACTTTTATTTTATGTAAGCGTTAAATATCTTCAGTCCAATTATTTTTTTTCCCCCCTTGCTGCCTCAAGACAATTTCAGTCAGCTTTGGAAGAACTTTTAGAACCAGTTTGGTTAGATGCAGTTTGCATTTACTTCTTCACAGTAACTTATCACCCCAAAGCTGAATAAAATTGTGTAGGGGCAGTAAAAATAAATCAACAAAGCATGTCACCAGATTGAGGGGTCAGCACAGCCCCTATGCTGTGTAATGGTATTTAATTATATTTTTTTCAGATATATGTTTTATGGTCAAAGTTACCCTCTATTCATGTTTGATTATTAAATTTGGCATTTTATTAAATGCCTATGAGGTTTAGCCAAGATTTTTGAAGGACTTGAATGATACTGTACATGACAAATAATCAGAATATGAATTTCACTAGGTATCCTGTAGATTGTTCTGATTTTGTGCTTTCCTTTTCGTGTTTCTGAATCTAACCCACTTTTTTATTACTGGGAAGTTCACTAGGGTTATGATGATGATGTCTAATTCATTACATAAGATATTAAACCCTCTGTATAATGACCAAATTGGAGGGAACAGTGGGTTATCTAATCACAAAGTTCATCAAATCCAGTGTTTGATAGTCGTCTTAATTTATGAACCCATGTTTTTTATATATCTACCCTAGTCGTCTGTTAGGTACTTGTACTTCCATAAAAGTTCATGTATTGTGTTTATATTACTGTATTTTATCTTGGTTCAGTATGGTTTTGGTCAGCTCACTCCAAGCCATCATTGGGTTAGTTTGTTGATCGACTGTATCTACAATATGTCCTGAACACTGTCATCCAGTACAGTATAAGGAGATTGTTCTGTTAGCTAGTTCACTGAAGCTGAAATTTGGCTAACTGAGATTTGTTAAACATATGGTACAGTGTTTGGCTAACTTCATAGTTGATATAGGATAAAGGAAAGTATTTCATGCTCTAGTGAATGTTGCCTCCATTAACACTGAATATCTTGCTATACTGCATACTTGTAGAGTAGACCTTGTTAACTTAGACTAATGTGAAGAGGTTGGTGTTTGAGTAATGTGGGATTCCAGGTAAGCTATCTGCATCCTTTGTGAAACATTTCAGTGCTCTTGTGCATTTTGTATGAAATAGTTGTAGGCACTGAAAAGATCTTGCCAAATGTAAATTCACAAGACATTTATTAACATACGTTACGGGAAGAAAAGAGAATTGCTCTCGGGCAGTAAGAAGTGTACCCGTTCTTCCCTCTTATATCTGGCCGCTGTTGGTTGAAGTCTACTCACAGGCATAAAAAACATCTTTCTGACTTAAAGTAGGAAAAGAAGCAGTACAACAGAGTGGGATTTTTTTTTTTTTAAACTCCCCACAACAGTTCACTGTTATTGCCATTTTTTTTATTACTTAGGTTTTGTCACTTTAGAATTCACTTCAGATTGATTGTGGAGTGCTTGGTAACTGTATGTGTGAAGACAAACATATACCAGAATGTTGAATCAAGTTGACCAGTGGTATAAAGTTGGCTTGTACTACCATTCATATTCAGGTTATAACTTTTTTTTTTTTTTTTTTCACCCATTGATTTTTACAGAGCCTGCACAAGAATCAAGGGATTACCCATGCGATGAAATTAATGGTCAGGATTAAGCATTGTTGTTAGTCTCATATTCATCCTAAACAGTGTGAGATGCATGAGAGCACTCAGTACTCCCTCGAAGTCTGCAGGGGCTAGGTTCCACAGATATTACAAATACCCTAAGTCTGTGTCATAAATCTGGTATTTGTTCCAAAGTATCACAGATTTTTTCTTAAAACCAGTAATTTAAAGTGAGGGAAACTTACTAATAAGTTTTATGGATAGTGATGGAATTTTAATAGGGCATCTTTTTGTAATTTACTCTGGACGTAAATGCAAAAAAGGCCATTAAAACAACACATAACAAGGCCTTACACCCTTCACAGACATATATTTACTCCCCAGTGTGCCAGTAATCATACAGAAGCCGTCTGCAGGCATTATACTGTGGATACACATAAAACATAACAGCCTAACTCTTTCCTTTCCCTAACATACCATAAACTTAAAACATAAACACTATATGTACAGAACAGTACAAAATAACTAGTACAGTAAAAAGAAAAATTTACAGTAAAATTCAAATGGATAGTGACTGTACAGCCACCATTCCATACATGTACAATACATGCAGTACATTACATTAGCCAAAACTCTTGGCATGATCTCTTTCTTGTGTGAATTTAAACCACAAATTAAATTTAGCAACTGTAAATCCATGAGGTTGAAACAGTAAATTACAGTTCTGCAGATTTTAAGGGTACCATACACTATCTGTACACAACTACAGCTAGCTGCCACAAAGTCATTCCCTTTTATTTACTCTGGTTTATATGGTAGGCTGCTAAGTATCTTGCAGTCATCTGTAATACACTGTTACTCCCGTTTAATCAGTTCTTTTATTCATGCAGTCACCAGATCGTTGTGTTCACTGTAAGGAAACTTTTTGAACTGAAGGTGTTAGATATAGCCTCCATTAACTCCTTGACTACTCGGACTCTCTCCCTTGTTGACTCAGATCATCTGGACATATCATCATCATCATCATCATCCAGACCTCCTTTCACACCCCAGGGCAGGGTAAAGAGTAGCACGTCCAGACAGCCTAAGTTTGCCCAGTCCAGTGGGCCACACATTCATTCACTCATCATTCAAGCCCCGGAATCCTGGCTCTGTCTGATATGCCAGAAATGTTCACCACATTCTGTAGCTTCACATAAGCGTATTCGATAGAGTTAGTCAAATAAAATAATTAATACATCAGTATAATTTACTTCATCGGCAGTTACTTGTTAGCCCATTCAGTGTTACATTTGTGTTTTCTTCTGAGTGCTATTATCCATCCATCCATCATCCAATCCTATGTCGCCTCATGAGGAGCGTAGGAACTCGGGGCTAGGCAAGTTGGTCCTGACATTTAAGATGAGAGTGACTAGCCTCTCTCATCACTGAGTAGCGTTGCGTGAGCAATAAACCCCAATCACCCCTTGGATATAAACCTACACAGGAAATTACCCACTAAACCACCAGGTTCCATAATTTGGTTATATGGTTAACACCCAGGATAGTAAATGGTTTCCTAATGTACAGGAAACCATTTGGCTTGTCATTGAGTGTAGAGTCACCCACATGCAGAAGGAAGAGGAAAGAAAGAAGGAAAGAAAGACATAAGAGGGAGTGTAAAGTCACCTGTAGGCAGAAGATAGAAGAAAGAATGAAGGAAAGAAAAACAGAAGAGGCAGGAAAGAAGAGAGGAAAGGGCAGACACCCAAAGCAGCACTATATCGAGTGAGTGGACGGTGAATGACACCATCTACCACATCTGAATGCTATTAGAGTTTTTTAATTCAACTTACAGGGAATCTCTTTTGATGAAGGGGGTAGAAACTGTCACCATTAACCCCTGCATCATGATGACATTTGATTTGTTCTCATTACTCCTAGAAAACTGTTCAGTTTGGAGACCATCAAATTGAAAAGTTTATAAACTGTTTCAGTTTACCCTTTGTATATACTGACATCTTTTATATATTAAATGATTCTGTTTAGCATAGGAGAAATCCTTTGTCATAAAGATGTTGCTTTTAATTAGGCTGTTAACCTCTTCAGTCCAGTTACAGTATATATTCTTTTATTCATTCTTGCTGTCTTCAGATGATTTTAGTCAGTTTAAAGCAGTCTTTTTGAAACAGAGGAGTTAGATATAACTGTCACTGACTCTATCTCTAAGAAATGGTCTCCCCTAAATTGAATAAAATCATTTGGAGATATCATACTGGATCAAAAGGAGTTAAGAAATTTTAAGAATCCATGCTCCAACTTGATAAACCCAGATATTGTGCCACTTAAAGTTTCATTAATACTGTACCTGTAAAACTGATTTGCCAGCTTCCTGCAGTCTGCACCACCAGTAAGTGAAAAAATTTATGATTGGTTGGAACACATCCCTGGCATCATAATGAACAATGATCATACCCTGATTAGCTGGATTTTCAGCAAATAAAGCTTCCAAGTATGTTTGCGCTGCTCTTGTTCCATCAGCTTTGTTTTCAGTCTGTTGTTTCCAGTGTGTATTCATGTTGAGCAACACTTAATCATAAAAAATTGTAAAATCTATATAAGTTGGAATGTACAGTATAATGGTTCTGGCATCTCTGACTTAAAACTGTGCTGTATCATGGCACTTTTTCCTTGGTTGTTTCCTGCCACTGTCAGACATAAACTGTCTTGCTCTCTTCCTGTTTTTCCATTCTTCCTGTCACCTTTAGTACTCATCTTTCCACTTCAAGTTGTTCTACACTGAGTGACAAACGTGATGGTTTCGTGTAACCCAGGAAACGATTATTTTATAGCACAGGATGGTAACCATATAATCATGTGAAGCCAACTCTGGTGCCCTTGTTACCAAGGTGGAGAGAGACTAATGCAGCGTCCATCTGGGAACCAAGCCTCCACACTCTTTCCTGTGCCTTGCCATGGAGGCACTGTCTACTGCAAGAAAACATGAATTCACTGCACAGGATGGCCATGCATGGGTGGTCGCTTTCCTTTGGTTAATGGGTCTGCCCAGTCAGACTAACTGTGGTTACAGTGCTTAGCAACAACAGCATGTACAGATAACTAGTAATTATGACAGAGAACACATATGAGCAGTGCAGGCAAGGACTGACATTTCTCTTGACATTGTTGTAGGTATCAGAGGCATGGTATGTGACCTCTCCAATACTGTATTCTGAATTACAGTTTATTTTTAAATTTCTAAGATCATATCCATTCCAGTTTGTCTAAAATAATGATGTACTTCATTGCCAACTTATCCAGGTTTTGATGTGTTACCTCACACCATCCCTAGGTGGGAAAAGAGGTCTAGATGGTGATGGTGATGATGATGTTAATATTTTAGACTTCTTTTTGCTGTGCTGTCTGGAAACTCAAACACTTTTCTGTCTCGCGTAAATCTCATGTATCCAGTTGTCAGGCTGTATTGAGGTAACATTCTTTACTATTAGAAATTCTTAATGTAAACCTTTTCATGTATATTACCATGATTTTCAGAATGTTTGTCAGTGACTCTGTCATTATCTAACCCACAGACTTCAGGAGTAAAATAATCTGATATTAGCCTGAGTAAAAATGATTAAGTTGTCCTCCAGGTTTAAGGATTAACTGTATGCAGCGTGAGGCTTTAAATAATATTAGTTTCATGACCATGCTACCTTTATGGTTTTAGATCTTAACTAATTCAGCATTTATTAAGTCATCAATAAGCAACGTAAGCAATATGCATTTTCTAAAATTGTATGTAAGATTAGTAGGATAAGCTTTTGTATTTTTCTCCCAAAGTAATGCCTTTCTGTTGGTGGATATTTTGGTCATTTGCCTTTCTTGTAATTTGATACAGAGTACTGTACAGTATTTTCTTAATCACACTGTATAGACAACAGCCAAATAGTTATTACTAATGTAGATTGGAAGAATAAATTGTGATATGACAATTAGTTTTCTTGAAGCACTAAGAAAAAAGGGTAGAAAAGAAAGGAAATTACGGTCATTAACCTGCCCCGTCTCGACCACTTTTCCACCACTGACTCCTCCCAGTCCCGACCAATTTTGGAAAAACATTTTTTGGCTCAAACCTCCACTTTTGGTGAGAAACATAAAAAATTCATAGAGAAATCGCTCACCTGAGGTTTAAAATACTCGATACAGGTAGCAGTACTCCTTACCTTATTGGGTTTTCTATCAGGCTGGCTCCAAAGAAAATAAGTTCTATGGGAGGGTAACTATTCCACACCACTCATAAACGGTATTTATTTATTTCTTTGGTACGAATTTATATGCAGTACAAGAGTATGTTGGTTTTCACACAGTAATATAGGCAATAAAAGCATTGTTTCACTTACCAAACACATCAACATACCTGACCTTTTTTGGTGACATTACCTGATCATTTCTGACTGTTTCTTCCTCTAATGCTACGTAAACTTTGTCCTCCACATTGTCATCGATTGGGGAATCACTCTGGCCCTGAATTTCATACTATGGCACGACATGTCTTTAGTCTGGTAACAGGTGAATTGCCGAGACAGTGGCATGTGGGGGGAGGGGGGGGGAGGTCATGCGGGGTAAGGCACTGTCCCTGCCTGGCATCTTGTAGAGGAAGGTGTCCTGTGTATACGTACCATAAATCATGCGAAAAAATTGAAAATTGTGCATATTAGGGACCTTGCAATTGATTTGCGTTTATATACGTCAACGGAATGGCAGTGACAAAACGTGTGGACGTATATATACGTCAACAGGATGCGGCGGGTTAATAAATAAATATTTCCAAGAAACCTGAAAGTGAATTAGTATGCCAAGACACTGATGAAGATTGAATTGTCATAATTCTTGGTTTCACTACTCTTTGTGTGTAGCACGGGACAGACAGGTTCACACAGTGACATTCCTCCACCTTACTCTGTCATGCCTTAGCACTCCATCTATCTATCTATCTATCTATTGCCAGACGTCTCAGTCCCGTTTGGGGTGGCCACAAACAAATCGCCTCCAAGTCGCCCTGTCCCCCGCCATTTCACTCCCCTGCTCCCAACTCACACCCCCCTCTCTCATATACCTGTCCACCCCATCCCTCCATCTCATCCTCAGCCTCCCCCTCCCTCTTTCCCCCTCCACCTCACTCACATACACTCTCTTCGTCAGTCTTTCACCCTCCATCCTCTCCACATGGCCAAACCACCTCAGTATGTTCCTCATAACGCTTCCTGTCACATCCACATCAACACCACAACGCTCCTTTATATCCTCATTCGTCAGCCTGTCTCTCCATGTGACTCCACAGGCTCCTCTTAAATAACTCATTTCCACTGCTCTCACTCTTGACTTGTGTCCTTCCAACAACGTCCAAGCTTCACTTCCGTACGTTAGAGTTGGTATCACAATACTGTCATGTAGTAACTTTTTCACTTCCATGCTCACTTCCCTGTTTCTTATCACTGCTTTCAAAGAACCAGCAACCTTTCTTCCCTGCTGTACCCTTTCAAGCACTGCACCCTCCAAACCTCCATCCTTACTCATCACACTACCCAAGTACTTAAACGTACTCACATTTTCCAATTCCTCACCATCCAACCTCGCTGTACATTCACTGACTTCACCTCTCTCAAAGACCATCACTTTACTCTTCCCTACATTCACCTTTAGATTCCGTTTCTTACACACTCTCCCAAACTCATCCACCAAGCCTTGCAGCTCCCCTTCGTCTTCACTCAACAACACAGTATCATCTGCAAACAACAGCACAGGGAGTTTCCAAACACTATCCTCTCTCACCAGGGCCACTCCAACATCCACTACTCTACCTTGTACCTCTTTTATTACCCCATCCATGTACAGATTGAACAACCATGGAGACATGACACATCCCTGTTTCAACCCAACTTTCAAAGAGAAAATTCACTTAGTTCACCATCCACACGCACTGCAGCCTTCGCACCATCGTACATACTCTTCACAGCATTCAACAACTTCCCATCAACTCCATATATTCTTAACACTTTCCACAATCCTAGTCTATCCACCCTGTCATATGCTTTCTCCAAATCCATGAAAGCTGCATACAACTTCTTTCCCTTCTCTAGAAACTTTTCCACTAAAGATCTGAGAATGAATATCTGATCTACACAACCTTTTCCCTTCCTAAAGCCTCCCTGTTCTTCTCCAACTAATTCCTCTGTTCTTTCTCTAACTCTGTCAATAAGTATCCTACCATACACTTTTCCTATTATACTAAGAAGACAAATGCCCCTATGATTACCACACACTTCTTTTTCCCCTTTTCCTTTGTACAAGGGAATAATTATACCTGACTTCCAATCCTCCAGGACTCCACCTTCCTCCCAGGCCAATCTGCACATCTTCCACATCCATTCTACTACTATCTCTCCCCCATGCTTCAGCATTTCACCACACACTCCATCTAGTACTGTAATTACCTCTAGGTCTGAGGTCTACACAAATGACTTTGTCCACTTTGTCCCATTCTTCTTTAGCCTCTGTCAGCAACCTGGTTCCTCATTACTATACTTTATGTCTCACCCAACTCCTCTGGTTCATCATCTCAACCTGCCTTAACCCTTTTACACCCAGGATGTATGTGTTTACGTCCACAATGGGCTCAGTGTGCCGCCCATGATGCAGCCCTTTATGTCCCATAACATCTGTATGTATTGGGATGTAGTTTATTGGCCTACTGTATATGCATTCTCTGAGCCTGATATACCTCACTGGGAAAAAAATAAGTTCCACCCACCAACCGATGGCAACTCAGACAAGTGATGTCATCTGAAACATCACTGCTCACCATAGAGTTTTATTGGCTCCTACTTTGTCCTCAGCTTTCAGTTTCTGGTTGGCACTCGAGGAGGTAGGGTTATGTCGATAGTCGTATCCATGTATTGCTATATTGGGAACTGTGATATTTTTTCTGTGCTTGTTTTCAGGAATACGTAACCATGTTGGACAGAAGTGATGAAAATTCTGATGCACTGTATATGCCAGGGGAGTCCAGTGAGGGTGATAGTACCAACAGTGAGTTATCGCTAAGTGGTAATGAATTATGGAGGGAAGATGACCTAATTGAGGAGAGTGGGTGGAGGTTTCTGGTGGACATTTTTGCAGACCACCGGCCAGACGCAATACCCACCTTCAGTGACAGTGCCACCCAAGATATGAGGCCCCCTACTTTTGCCACCCCTGGAGCTGCTTTTAGTCATTTTCTTGATAACAAAGTGGTCAAAATTGTGTTCATGGGTGAATGACAGGGCTGATGTATACTGGCCTGTGAATCCTAATGAAAGTAAAGTACATGGCCTAAAATAGAGACCAGCCACAACTGATGAAATGCATGTTTTCATAGGACTATTGATGGTGATGGAGGTGTTACAGTACCCAGATATGCACATGTACTGGTCTCACGGTGTGTGTTATGGGGGGCCAAAAATATTTTGTAGTGATGTGATGAGCAGAACAGATTTCTTACAATTTTGAAGATCCTGAGGTTTTTCTCTGCCATGACTGTGAAGGAAAATGACCAACACACTAGGATTGAACTCTTTTTTGGAGCTACTGAGGGAGAGATGTCAGTCAACAGTGCAACCAGGCAAGCATGTTGCAACTAATGGGGCACTAGCTTCGTGGAAAGGACATCTTGCATTTAGACAGTTCATAAAAACAAAAAGAGCACATTTTGGCAACAAAATGTTTGTACTGTCTCTCTCTGGTGAAAGGTGTGATGGCTATTCCTGGAATTTTGAAATCTACTACAGCAAGGGAGAGTTCAAAGTAGATGACCCTGCAGCAAAAAAACTCGCCATATCAGAAGATATTGTTGTGTGCATCATCAAGGATTTAGTTGACCGTGATTGACATGTTATGACATAACTGGAATACCAGTCTCCAACTTAGTGATTACTTGCTAACACATAACACCATGATGAATGGGGTAGTGAGAAGTGGTAAAGGGTCTCCCAAGAGTATTATGACAGAGAAGTTAGAGAGGCACCAATCAGTGCTCTCCATACAAGGAAATACCCTCATTGTGGAGTACCTAGACAAAAAAGAAGTTACACTACTTACCACAAAATATACAGCTGGCATGGTTGAGAAATGTATGAAAAAAAAAAACTTCTACAATAAACCCCTGCATATTGAGAAATACAGCAGTAGAATGGGAAGCATAGATATGGCTGACCAATTGCTGGAGCCATATGCCTTTCAAAAGAAGAGCCTTGCCTGGTTCAAGAAACTCGGGATCCACTTCATATTTCGCATTCTCCTGAATTCATTCATTGTGCACAGAAATGGCTCTCGATGCAAAGGGGAATATCTTCAGTGTATAATGGATGTCAGTCAGCGCTGGTTGTGTGAGCATAGTCATGGGGACGGGGCTTTCATCAGGAAGGAGGCAAAAAAAAAAAAAAAAAAAAAAAAAAAAAAACTATGAAAGCAATCAGAGTAAAAGACCTGTGTCATGCCTGGGTCCACCATGAGAAGTTGGGGAAGCAAAAGAGATACCCAGTGTGCACCAAAAAGTAAAAGAAGAGAAAGGACACTGTCTAATACTGCCCTGGGGATCCAGGTCTATGCTCCGTGGGTCACTTCAGGGTGTAGCACACTGAAATGGTAGAGGATCACAGCCAGGGCCAAGTGGTGCATCATGAAATACAGGAAAAAGCTACAACACCCCAACACTTACTCCATCAAGCCCCTCTACCCCTCGACTTACAGTAAGTAAACTGTGTGTATGTAATGAATATATATGTTATATAGATTGCATTTATAAGGAAAGGCAAGATAATGACACTGTACTGAAGACAAAATAAGTATTTTCTCTGAAGTATTTTTTATGCACGTTTATGGTCTGACTAAGAGGGTGTATGTAGGTGAGGTGGAGGGAGGGAGAGGGAGGGGTAGACCGAGGATGAGGTGGAGGGATGGAGTTGAGAGGTATATGAGGGAGGGGGGGGTGAGTTGGGGGGAGGGGAGTCAAATGGTGGGTGACAGAGTGACTTGGAGGCGTTTTGTCTGCGGCCACCCTTTGCGGGATTAGGGCGTCGGGCTATAGATAGATAGATGGTCGGGAGGGTAGGATCGGCAGGCTACGTGACTCCCTGCAGCATGGGCACGAAGGGGTCAACCATCTCATTTTCCTTTCTACCGTACTTCTTTCCTGGTGTGTTCCCAGCAATCTTCTCAGTTTTTATAAGGATTGTTATGCTAGGTGTTTTTAGGTCAACTTCTCGCCCTAAGAACAGCAGCTACTGAGCGGGATCCTCTTTCGAGACCGGAACCAGAACACACAACAAGAGGAACAGAACATAAAAACTCGGCGGACCAACCTTACACATATATTGCCTTAATTCTGATTCCCATACAATATACAGCAAATATATACAGTACAAGGTATATGGACAATGTCTGGCTTTGATACAAAACAATTACTGCAAACAATATATACAAATGTAGTCACTGTCGGTCATTACTATTCACTAACAATGCACAGTAGTTGTAAGTACAGTCTGAATAGCCTTTACCATACAGTCTTAGTGTACCACTCTTTAGTTCTAGACTTAGCCAGTCCTCACTGTACATTAGAGGTGCTGCTATATTGAGTATAGACACTGCCAGTTCTCACTGCACCATAGGTATGGATAAGACATATAACACAGACACTGTCAGTCCCTGTTTCACAATGGTGGCACTGGTATTACTCTGTTGGTCTTCTTGGGCTGCTGAAACCTGGGCTAATCATAAAGTGGCACCTGGGCGTGGGAGGCTGGTTGTCAGGCGTACCCTCCCATAGGGGGCACGGAACTACTGCAGAGGGTGAGGTCGGCCTGGCGTGGCTGTGGACTGGTGTACAGGGAAGCCCTTTCCTGGTGGAGCCTCGACCTGGATGGTGGTCCTAGGGACTGGGGCTGAACAGGACCAAGAGACGCGCCTGTCGTTCCTTGCTGCTGGTGGAGGGTCGTCGATGGGATGGGCTTGGGAGGTCTCACTCTGGGGTCATGGGGACAGTCCTGGGTGGCTGGGGGCTGCAGTCACCACTGGTCCAGACCGCCATCAGGAGCTGCCTGCAGTGTCCATTCCGGCTGGCGTCCGTCAGCACCGGGTGTTGTCCAGGGGCAACCTGTAGGGTGTGGATCCCCTCTCCCAGGATAGGTTCCCACCCCCACTCCTCGAACGGCAGCTCCTCCAGGGGATTGTACCTGTGAGAAGAGGGAGAGAGACATCCCGCTCGGCCTCGAGACGTAGGGTGGGCTGAGCCAGAGACTTCCTCCGAATGGTTAGTCCCAGAGACTGTGGATGAAGGGTGTACAGTGGCTGTCCCTTCCCCGACACGTACAGTGGCCGACGTCGCAGTTCCACAGACTGTAGGGACAACAGCTGAAGGGCATACAGTGGCCGACCCTTCCTGGGTATGTACAGTGGCCGAAACTGTGGTGCTGTTCCCTGAGGAGGAGGCAGATGAAGGGCGTACAGTGGCCGACCCTTCCCCAACGCGTACAGTGGCCGATGTCACGGTTCTGCCTTTGCCTGGCCTACCAGACGACATGCATACAGTGGCCGTCACGTCCAACCCGGGGCATACAGTGGCCTTCACGTCCAACCCGGGGCGTACAATGGCCACCACCACGGGGCTGGTTCCAGGAATGGCTGCAGCTGAAGGGCTTACAGTGACCGACCCTTCCCCAGTACGTACAGTGGCTGATACCGCGGTGTTGGAGGGGGCAACAGCTGAAGGGCATACAGTGGCCGACCCTTCCTCGGTACAGTCATTACTCGTTTTATGATGTTTCGGTTTACGATATTTCACTACAACAATAATAGAATAGTTCCACCCCAAAATTTGATTTACAATAAATTTCCCGCTATAACGATTTTGCCATTGGAGAGCGTCAGGCACACGCAAGGTGACCGTTGCTTGTCTCAGGCAAGATGGCGGCCCCGGTGTGTAGGCATTGTTATGGTTCAGGTCCCGCCATCCCTTCAAAGCCCTGTCTTTTCAACTTGTTCACGTGTGCCCCCTTGTTATCATCACCTCTCAGCCAAACATCGTACTACAGTACTGTGAATTTGTGTGTCCAGTGGTAAGGGCAGTGCCAGTGTAGGCCCCAGTGCTATGGTTGGTGCAAGTATGGGTCCCAGTGCTAAGGTTGCTGCAGGTATGGGCCAGATTCCCCTCCCCCTAACCTGTTCCTGTCTGACTCAGAGGCTGACCACTAGTGCCTGTAAGCACAGGCTGTCCCCCAGCCTCGGGGGGGACGACTTGGAGACAACTTGGACCAACACAGGAAGGAATGAAGGCAGGTTGTCATTTATGGTTCAGTCTTGGTTAGGTGACTTTGGGAAGTTGAGTTGACGTAACCCCCCTTTTATAATGGGTTTCAATGTACCGATTTATGATAAAATCGGTATACGATAAGGTATGACCTGACATAACCCCATCGTAAAACATGTAATGACTGTACATACAGTGGCCAATACCGATGTGCTGCTTGGGACTGTACGTGGACAAGTCCCACCCTGATCCTGGCGAGTGTTGGTCCATCTGTGATGTAGTGCACCAGTACTGTTCAATTGTCATTGGCTGTGCTGAGGGGAAGAGGGGTGTAGGGCTGTGGCACACCTGGGCCCGTCTCACTCGGGCCTGGCGCTCTCTCTGCCTGCCCCTCTGTGGTCTCCTTCTGGGGTTGGTGTGGGACAGCGGGTCCATCCTAGAGTGGGTGTCTCCACGGGGGGGTGTATTTCAAGGATATCCTGTCATTCAGTTTCATTCCATATACCCATCAGGCCATTCTCATGTCATTTTGCTCCTGTCTCATTATGTTTACACTCCATGTTTTACATATTCCGATGATTACGAGTGACCATTTTATTATTTGATGCAACTTGTACACGACCGTCAACCAGTCCATTGCATTACCATGGTGAAGGCGATGAGTGCAGTGTTTAGTATGGCGGCGAAAGTCACTCTCGCTGCGAAGACAGCCCCTCCATACTTCATGATAAGGGTAACATGGTCAGCAGTGCTTACACCAATCCTGCTACTCTCGAGCAGTGATCCTCCTCTATTGTTACTCTTGTGTCACTTGAGAGCTGACATTCATAACTTTTTTTTTTTTCTGAGAATATAAAATTTGCAGAACCAACCCATTCCTAATAATTTTTTTCTTCTTGTAAATATGACACTTCTCATTTACCTTTTAATAATTCTATCAGCACTTTAATACAATCGTAATTACTACTTCAGTCAAATCGAAAGCAAACTTCCATCACTTGTATCTACTGAGGCATTTAATAAGTGAATATGGACTGCAGTGTGTTGTTATCACTGAGCTCTATAGTATGGAGAAGCTTTCTCATGGATAGCACCATGTTCTTTGTGTACCTGCCGCCAGGGGCCCAGGGTGGCGGTAATGTTGTTTATCTACACCACCGACACCCATGTCTTTTGAAATCAGCTGATGAATTCGGAAAATGTAGTGCCATGGCCCACTGTGTATGCAACAGGAAACAGAAAACAGCAAGCTAAGAACAGTGATCCAATTGCATTATCATTGTGGAAGCGACAAGTGGTGGTGTTTCAATGTGGTGGCCAAAATTACACGCTCGCTGCGGAGATAGCCTCTCCATGTCATGGAGCTCAGTGGTTACTATGAATTCGAGCTATTTGTGTGTGGAAGCCAGTCACAGCAGTGCATGCCATTACCATAGCAACTGATACATACCCAATGGCCTACTGCATTGGCTGCCTGTATCTTCATGTTTACTTGTACTGAAATGTATTTTCACCCATCAGTCTCGTTAGAATAGTGTACAGTTTTAACAGCTATTTGCGGGGATTTACCATAATGCAGTAAGACATTTGTACTATGCTAAAAACAGAAACAATAATGCAGTTTCATGGTTCATTGTGGCGTAAGTGGTGTTAAGTGCACAATGACTTCAGCCATTCTACGATAGCTGCATGTGGAGCTCGAGACAGGTTTCAGCGGGTTCTGAAGTCACTCCGTCCCCTGTCATCGTAAGTGACCACCACATGTTTACCACTTTGTAGACTCAAATTAGCCCATTTTTATGTTCATTGATGTTCCCGGAGGTCGTATGTTTACTGCAGCATGTTTAATGTTAGGTATGATCAAGGGAGGGGGTCAAAATTTTTCAAGAGGGTCAAGAAGGGGACCTTTGAGGAAAATTTTAGATTAACCAATTAACCTTAGAACATGGGTTTCAGTGGTACAATATACGTGGTTCAATTTGCAATACCTTATGGGCAAAAATAGTCTCATAATCCGCTCATAAGGTCTTAACTACATGTAGTTCTGCAGTGGCTGAGATTTGGTCACATCTTAATATAGCATTTTTTGCATAGAATTCGCACATATATCTTTTCCCAAAGTTATGCTTTTCCCTCCCAGGACACCATATATACATAAATGCATCCATCCATCCATCATCCACTCCTAGGTTGCCCTATGAGGAACGTAGGAGCCTGGGGCTAGACAAGTTGGTCTTGACATTTATGATGAGAGTGACCAGCCTCACTGATCCCTAAGTGGCATTACGTGGGCAATAAACCCCAACCACCCCTTGGATATAAACCTACGCAGGCTCAATCCAATTGGAGTGCCTTAATTACCCACTAAACCACCAGGTGCCATAATTTGGTTATATGATTTCCACCCAGCATAGTAAATGGTTTCCTAGTGTACAGGAAACCATTTGGTTTGTCACTCAGTGTAGTCACCAACAGGCAGAAGGGAGAAGAAAGAATGAAGAAAAGAAAGAAAGAAAAGGAAGGAAGGAAGAGAGAAAGGGCAGACACCCAAAGCAGCACTACATCGAGTGAGTGGATGGTGAGCATCTCCAACCACACACATGTATACAGTCAAAGTCGCCTAAGGTGCAGTTAATTGGTTCTGGACCAAACCCATGCCATAGAAAACCGCTTCATACAAATTACTAAACCCATGGGAAAAAAGGTAATTTGGTTCTGGACGTTTGCCCAAAGTCCCCTTTTACACCCCACTTTTCCTTATTTTTCCCCACTTTTCACATGCACACAATCATGCAATCAGTCAAACAAAAATGACAACCCACCTTAATCACTTCCTGCGTCAGTCCAAGTCATCTCCAAGACCAACACAAACACTATCACACCAATACAGGCATTGTTACTCACGTATAGTAAATTGTTGCAACAACACAATAATCACACTTGCATAACGTTGGCCTGGCGGTACATGATGTATACTGTTGTACGATGCTTGGCTGAGAGGTGACGATGGCAGGGGGGCACATGTGAACAAATGGAAAAGACAGGGCTTTGCAGGGGTGGCAGAACTGCGCAACTGAAGTAACTGAACCAAAACAATGCTCTGCACGCCGGGGCCGCCATCTTGCTTGAGACGAGCGATGGTTGCCTTGTGTGCGCCTGGCACTTCGTACAAAATTTTCCGATGGCAGTATCGTTATAGTGGGAAATTTCATCGTAAATTGGATTTTGGGGTGTTATTTTTTTGTTATCGTTGTAGTGAATTATCGTATACCGGTTCAACGTATAACAAATAGTGACTGTACTGTACGTACCTGACTCCGACGACGACAGTTTTTAAGTGGAAGGGGTAGTGTTGGGGGTTCCGAGGCAAGAGGTGCGTTTCAAACGCCGCGCCTGGAACCATAGGTATAGTTTATGTGTGTGGTTGTCCTTTTTGGTTCTGGCACCTTGCCATGTCATAGAAAACCGTGCCATAGAAGCATGCACCATAGGTGACTTGACTATATATATACAGTATACATATATATATATATAGTCATCCCACAACATCCGCGGGGGTTAGGTAACAGAGACACCCGAGAATGTTAAAAATCTGCGGATATATGCTGCCCCCCTTAAAAGCACCTCTGGACCCCCCATTTCCTTATATAACTAAAGAAACACCCTATGTGCATGTTTATAACCACTTTATTTAATACAAGAACACTAAACAACTACTTTATTTAATACAAGAACACTAAAAGTTAAAATAATGAACAGTGTCCTGTACTCCTGCATGGCCTCTTCTGACTACTGTGTTTATCCCAGTTCCCTCCAAAAGGAAGAGTGTTACAGTATATTTCATTCACTGGATAATGCCATTACCGTACTAAAACAGCCATGAACTGTGCCTGGGATAATGTTACAGTGTCAGCACAGTTCAACAAGATAATTTTTTTTTTTCTGTAGCCATCTGCAGATATTCAAAACAGTGTATGTTAAAATTGTGATGTTAAGGGATGACAATATATATATATATATATATATATATATATATATATATATATATATATATGCCGTGGCTCAGTGGGTTAGAGCGCTGCACTCTGGCCAAAGGGTTGGAGATTTGAGTCCACTCAAGGGTCATTGGTTGACCTCAGGAAGGCCACCTGATCATAAAGTACTACACATTCCAAACTTAAGTCCCCTACCCAGGGGCAACACCTTAGCCTCTATCGATAAAAAGAGGACACAGCGCAAAACTAAATAAGAAAAAAAAAAAATTAAGAGAATACTTCACAATGCTCACCCAGTATATTATGTAATATGTTACAAATAAGCTGTCTGCAATGTACAGAAAATAGAGTACATTTATTTTTCCTTTTCTTGTGTATGTCTTAGATTGGCCTAATTCTTAAATTACTGTGTCTGACCAAAAACTTTAGAAACTCATCCATGTTAATATGTGGTTCTTGCTTGTTAGGTTCCCAGTACATCGGGATCGCTGTCACGTGCTGGGTGGGTGTCAGTGATTTATGGGGGGCATATATCCCCATCCCACCCCCCTGATAACTATGCTACCAGTAGCTACCAACACAAACTACTGCTGTGCACAGTTTCAATACAGTTATTCAAAATGTTGACAAAAGACACATCCTTAGAGGCAAAAGAGACACAACGCCAACTTCATACCAGAAATTCAAGGCCTCATCAGTCAATATGACACACTGCAACACTCCCCAGCACCCCATGCACAGGACACCATATAACAAATACAAGAACTCAACACTCAAATAAACAATAAAATATCAGAGCAGCAAACACTAAATTGGAATAAATATCTCCAAACACTTGACCACAAAACAAACACCAGCAAACTCTTCAAAACACTAAACAGCATTGCACTGTCCAACAGCAACACTACACAATCACATGCCGCCATCACAACAACAGACACCATACCCTCAAGCAAACTCTCTCATCAATCACTTTTCACATGCCAGTCATCTAAACCCCCATCGTGACAACCGACATGTCATCCGGTGCAAGAGACAGTTCCCTACAGACCCAGCCTTTGCACCCTTCACTTACAACCAGACAAAGCTCATCATTAGGAACCTTAAGCACTCATCTGCCCGTGGACAGACAACATAAGCAACATACACCTTAAACATCTTGGACCACAAGGCATACAAGCACTCACCAACATATCAAACTACAGCTACTCACACAACATAATACCCAACATTTGGAAGCATGATATTATACCCAATTGCTTTAACATCCTGTATCTCAAAAGTTTTCGAGTCTGTTCTTAATAGAAAAATTTTAAAGCATCTTTCCTATCACAACCTTCTTTCTGATCGTCAGTATGGGTTCCGTCAGGGACGCTCCACCGGCGATCTTCTCACCTACCTTTCAGACTCCTGGTCATCCTCCTTTTGGGACTTTGGCAAAAGCTTTGCCATTGCACTTGACATCTCTAAGGCTTTCGATCGAGTCTGTCATAAATCTTTAATTTCCAAACTGCCCTCTTACGGTTTCTATCCTTCTATCTGTGCCTTCATCTCTAGCTTCCTTTCTGGTCGTTCTATAGCCGCTGTTGTAGACGGCCATCGTTCTTCTCCTAGATCTATTAACAGTGGTGTTCCTCAGGGCTCTGTCCTATCACCAACTCTCTTCCTTTAATTCATCAATGGCCTTCTAAGCTGTACATCTAACCCTATCCACTCATACGCTGATGACTCCACCCTTCACCTTTCCATTCGATTCCCGCAACGTCCATCTCAGCAGTTACTTCAACAAACAAGGGATGAGGCTATGGCACACCTAATGTCTGACTTGGCTCATATCTCTAACTGGGGTAAAAATAATCTTGTTGTTTTTAATGCATCAAAGACTCAGTTTTTGCACCTATCAACCCGACAAAATCTTCCACAGGTATACCCACTAATGTTTGATAATATTCAGCTTAATCCTGCATCATCGTTGAACATGCTTGGGGTTTCATTTACTCGGGACTTGTCTTGGAAAGATCATATTACATCTCTTGTAAAATCTGCTTCCAAGAGATTGGGTGTGCTAAGCTGACTCTATTCCTTCTTTACCCCTGCACAATTGTTGACTCTATACAGGGGTTTTATCCGCCCCTGTGTAGAGTACAACTCTCATGTGTGGGGAGGCTCCCCACATACAGCTCTTCTCAATAGGGTGGAGTCAAAGGCTTTTCGCCTCATTAACTCTCCTCCTCTTACTGACTCCCTTCAACCTTTGTCTCTTCGCCGCACTGTTGCATCTTTATCTCTTTTCTATCGCTTCTTCAATGGTCACTGCTCCTCTGAACTGTCTGCATGCATTCCTCCACCCCTACGACGGATGCGTAGCACCCATCTAGCAGCAAACTCTCATCTCTTTTCTGTCCAACTCTCTAATGCAAGAGTTAACCGTTACTCCCAGTCCTTCATTTATGCAACAGGTCAACTCTGGAACTGTCTCCCTTTGTCTGTATTTCCTACTTCCTGTGATCTCCAGTTTTTCAAACGTAGTGTGTCCAGGCATCTGGAAGTGATCGGATCTTGAATTTGGCTCTCTCTTATATTTTTTTTTTCTCTTGGAAGGAATAGTTTTGCAGGCTCGTTGCCTTTGGTTCCTTCTTCCTCACATTAAAAAAAAAAAAAAAAAAAAAAAATCACTATCCCCGAACCCAAGAAAGACTGTACATTACCTTCCTCACACTTCCCCATCACACTCCTCTGTACCCCCTCCAAAATCACTGAACGACAGGTATTACTAATAGTAACACCTCACATCCCCCTAGTCCCATCACAACATGGTTTTAGGCCGCTACACTCCACAAACACTCTTCTTACAGACCTTAAACAAAGAGTTTTTGATGGCATCAATTCAGCCAGGCCACCACACAGAACACTCCTAGTCACACTAGACATTAACAATGCTTTTAATGCCATCCCCTGCCACAACCTCACAACCAAAATATTCAACACAAACATGCACGATAACACTAAAAGATGGCTGGCAAACTATTTAGCAGGCAGATGTGCACGTGTAACATTTGCTGGTCGCTCATCAAACATCTTCACAAATGGCATCCCTCAAGGATCTGTTTTGTCCCCTACACTCTTTAACCAATACATGCACAACACCCACATCCCACACATCACAAATACACATAGCTTCCAGTGCAGACGACAAAACACTTACATGTACACAACAAAACACAAACACAGACACACACATCCTCCAACCTTACCTCAACACACTACACAAATGGTTCACCACAAACAGACTCACAATAGCCCCAGCCAAATTCAGTGACCCTTCTCACAAACTGGACAGCAGAACATAGTCACATTCTAGACTTCACCATAAACTACAGTCCCCTACCACACGTACGCACACACACACACAAAATCCATGGTATAACATACATCACTGTCATTTAAACAACACTCCTCAAACATTAAAAATAAATTAACACCAAGACTCAGTGCCTAAGGTCACTTGCCCATACAACATTCAGACACAACAAAGAAACACCACCACAGTATACAAACAATATTTAGGCTATATACATTCAGTGATGAATTATGCAAGCCCTGCTTGGGCTTCAAACCTCAGTAAAACACACTACAACATCCTACAGACGATACAGAACAAGCCCCTAAAAATAGTCACAGGCTGCACAGCTACTGCACCTACAGACCACCCACAGCAAGAAACCAAAGTCCTCAAAGTCAAGGATCATTTAGACATGAGTGGCACACAAATTCTTGCCACAGCCTCCACAAACCCACACCATCCACTACACTACATGGCAACACATGCACACACACCAAGGAACATCAAAACAACACCCAGCACATGATATCATACACAAACACTGTCATCTCTGACCCCTTGCCTGCCTCAATCCAGTTTCCAGAAGCATATCCATGCTCAGATCACTAGCAGCTCCATTCAGTCACTCAAAGACAACACACAGCTGCATGCACGGCCTCCTGATATCCACCCTTCTGAATCCTACCTCCCTTGTGAGGACAGGGTCCACTTGGCCAGGCTGAGTAGACATCATCCAGCCCTCTTGAGTTATCAGAAGAGGTTGGATGACTCCATTGTTGATGCCTGCCCAGGATGCAACACAGGACCCCATACTGTTAAGCATATTGTGGAAGACTGCATTGCACACAATTGCTTGCACCAGCAACCTAATATACACTCCTTGAGAGCTCTGTGGGAAAGCCCGGTCTCGGCTGTGGCCTTGCTTAGGGACTCAAGGCTGTTCGGTCAGACTGCCTAGGGAACAACTATGACTACTACTAATACAACTCACAGTCAATCCACTGTGCCAACACTGCAGCATAGCCTTTACACCACAGTAAACAGGCACTAATCTAGTGTACTGTATCTCACTATTACAGCACAGATAGTCCTTCAAGATTATCTCAACAAAGGATAACTGGAAGCATCCTGTTGATGTCACCAGATTCCTGTGATCCACTGGGTTAATATTCTGATGAATCTGGGGATACCAATACAGTACTATTGCTGTACTGCAGATACAGCACATCAGATATGACTAATTGGTGTTGAGTGGCATACTTCTTAACATATGTACATAATTATGTCCTTCACCCTGTTTCTTTCTGATGTCTGCAGAAAAATATGAATTTGGGAAAATTATAAATATTACTGTTGATATGTTGCATATCTGTTATATCTTTCTGAATGCTGTTTACTGTGAACATTTCCATAGCATTTCCTGATATCAGAATTCTCACATCCTTGTTACTTTAGCCACCAAAGCCAAAACCACCATGTACAGTACACATTACCCATCTCCAAGTGTACCAGCCTAGCCATTTAGGTTAGCTGTGACCACTATCATCACATTTACTTTTGACACAGCTGTCATAAATCTGCCTCTATCCACTTTCACCCATCCCTACCACACTGTAATGGTGACTGAGAGCACAGGCACACATCTTTCCGAGTTAGTAGTCTGATGGTCATTATTATGTCATTACACTCTATCTACTCCAGTCACACATAAATCAAGGTTCTGAACTGCTCGCAGGAGTGAACACCCAGCATCACTAACAATTCAGTGGTAATCCTTAACTCTTCCAATGATTGAGACATACAGGATGTAGACATTTCCAAGCCAATGCCAGATACATATTCAGCTGAGGGAACTTCTGTCTGCAATGGACACGGTTAACTACAGCCACAAGAGGATGATTAAACTGACAGGTGGATTCATGATGAAACTGCCTTAGTTCTTTCTCTGTTGCCCCAGATTTCATTCTCAAGGAACTGACTTGTTTTGAAGAGTCCTCGACTTCACATTTCCCATTATTATTAACTGGGCAGGTTTAAGTCCATTCAAGTTCACCAGTTCCTGCTTTGGTCAGAGCTTAAACAAATGCCCTTGTAGGATCTGAAAAGACAAGCATCCAACAAACATTCTCCCAAACAAGAACACATAACTGTCTCTTTACAAATCCAGGTCATTGCTTTAAGGTGCTAACAGACTGGTGTAAAGAAACCCTACCCCAAGGTAGCATGTTTGGTCTGGAAAATGAAACTGGGATCATTCAGTGCTATCTGATTATGCTTCTGCTTAGCTATGTCACTATCACACCAGATAGGCCTACTGTTGGCATTCATATCACATGGACTGACATGAGTTCTCAGCATGCTTTGTCATTTTCATCCATCTTTCTTCTGGTTCAGAATTATGAACCTCTTTTAATGTAGGTAAACTATTCCTTCCCTCCAATAGTTTGCCAGGCTGATGGCCGATACAGTTGTCTAGTACTTGCAAGAATAAACTGAAAAAGATATCAGTGTACTAAAGGGGTTAAATAGTAACAATTACCTCAAACATTATGCTAAAATTTACACAATCTAAATTAGTTAAGAAGACTTATGGACGTATGATGTACAAAAATTTCTCATGAAGAGATATTTTGGGGGCTCTTGCCATGCACTTACTCAATGTAGTGCTGCTTTCGGGTGTCTATCCTTTCTTCTTCTCCTTCCCTTTTCCTTCCTTCCTCTTCTGTTTTTCATTACTTCATTCTTTCCTTGTCCTTCTGCCTATGGGTGACTTTACACTCCCACTTCTGTCTTTCCTTCCTTCATTCCTCCTCCTGTGGGTGACTACACTGTGTGACAAGCCAAATGGTTTCCTGTACATCAGGAAACCATTTATTATGCTGGGTGGTTACCATATAACCAAATTATGGCGCCTGGTGGTTTAAAGGGTAATTATGGTACTCCAATCGGATTGAGCCAGTGAAGGTTTACATCCAAGGGATGGTTGGGGTTTATTGCTCACGTAATGCCACTCAGGGATGAGTGAGGCTGGTCACTCTCATCTTAAATGTGAGGACCAACTTGCCTGGCCCCAGATTCCTACACTCCTCATGGGGCAATGGAGGACTGGATGATGGATGGATTGTAAATGATGTTTTTCATTCACTTTATTCACTTTTTAAGCACGGAATGCTTATTATTTAGCCCACCAAATATATGTTACAGATTATATGGATTAGGATAATGAAACATGGTACTGTATTCCTCATATAATTTTCCTACAACAGTACAAAACACCTTAATCTTTAAGTTGACCAGATATAACCTCACCAAATTCACTAACATCCTACTGTAGTATGCACAATAGATTTACCAGTTTCTTAATGGGCTTTATAAGCACCTCTTATGCTTATATATATATATAGATAGATAGATGAATTGATTTATCTATCTATCTATCTATCTATCTATATATATATAAAGTGATAAGATCTGTACTGGTGACACTGTATTACTGAAGTTAAAGTTGTCCGTACACAGCCTACGCTACTGTAACAGAACACTGCAGTAGTTGTAATTTCCCAAGCAATGGGATGCTCAGTTATTCTGTCTGACTCGTGTAGGTTACATCACTGTATCAGAATGTATGGGTAGTTGCTATACCATAATAAAAATAGTAACAGCCAGTTCCATAGTAGGTCATCTTTTGAGGAGTAGGAGCCTGAGGATTGGGTGACAGCTCCAGTACAATTAAGAGTAGATAATTAGCCCATTGCCGTTGGTGACATTACTGTACATGATCAATAAATCTCCCGTCACATCCAAGGGATAAAGAAAAGATAAGCCAGGGTGTTACCTGGGTTGATCCAATCATTGTATCACCAGGCAATTAATCAACTATACCAATAGAGTATCTGATTGTTTAGTTCCATAAGCTTCTACAACTCCTGGATATCAAACTGAATATATAATATTGCATTTATTTTTTATTTATTGTGTGTGTGTGTGTGAGCTACCTTGCCAGCAAACTACAGATATAGGACTCTAATATCCAAAGAGTACCCAGAAACTTCTCAAGCCTAAAGCTGTCAAATGCATAAAAGGTCAGAAATCTTAATGCTGTATCACATACACTAACTACAGTCCTATGATCATATACCTGATATTTTCTTTAAAAAAAAAAAAAAAAAAAAAAAATGGTGTCCAAGTACATCTGTATATAAAAGTCTTGCACATTTATAACTTCTGTCAAGCCATGGACGTATGTTTCACATTATTCTTATCTCCAGACAATTTCTATTGAGCTTATGGGAGAATTTTTAGAATTAAGATGTTAAATGTGGCCTTTCTTAGCCCTGAACAGAATCATCTGAAAGTAAAAAAATGAGATAAAAGCTGCATCCTCAGAGTTGCTGTTATTGAGTAACTCCAATATGTCTGGTAGAGCAGACTCACAAACTGCTGGGAAGCAACCACCCCTGCAGGGCAATCCCATGAGGTGAATTTATGTTCCTTTGCAGTTAACACTGCTTTACCACAGTGAGGCATGGGCAAGAGTGTGGAGGTTTGGCTTCCAGATGGACACTGCATTTGCTTCTCTCCACCCAGTTGCCAGGGTCACTACAGTAGGCTCCATATCACCCCATTATTATATACAGTATATGGTTACCACCCAGTGTCGTAAGTAGTCTTGCTTACAGGAACCCATTCGGCTGGTCACTTAGTGTAGAGCCACCTAAAGTAGGAAAAAGAATAATAAAACTGGCAGGAAGCATGGATGAAATAAGCTGACAGGAGGGCAACATCAGAGTAAAGGGTTTAAGTAAAAGTCTGCTTACCGATATAAATAAGTGATACATGAAGTCTCCTAAATCAGTGTCTATGCACAAATTACCTTACTCAACCCAGTATCTTGACCATGTTGTTTGACCAAGAGAGAAGCTGTACCTCATTAGCTTAGGAGGCTTGCTATCACTATTTCCTTTACAATACTGTATATTTTTGCATAGTAAACTTTGTCTATACACAGCAGATGGAGAGTGCATAAGTAATATAGTCCTTCCTTATGGTATATGCCCTTCTGGGCAACAAAAAGCACTCACACAATGAAACATGGCATCTGAACAATGTGTTTACATATTATAGTGCTCTTACAGGTGGCACACCTCAGAGAGCACAATCTTTCAATAAGTTTTCCTACTTTATTAACAGCAAGTACCCATGTAATTCCCTAACCTGAATTCTAATGGTGGGAGGGCTTCCAGGGATAGACAAGAGTAAGTTTCCTAGCTGATGACTGGGGAAGTAATGCACGGTTTGACCTGGGGGAACGGCACAATAAATGTGGGAGCTTGCAGTGCTGGAGTTAATATCTTATATGGTCCACTTTTGACCATCATTTCACGTCTTATAGCGTGTGATACATATCCAGGGATACAGTACGGTATACAGTACTGTACAAGGACTGGTGATCCCCCCCTCATGTACATGGCTAGAAGTGCACTGAGAGTTCACATACTATGGGTGCATTAATGCACCAGATACAAAAAGAAACTGGCAAGTAATAGGTGTCAAGTAGCCTCCTGAGTTAGATCAAATACGGTCCATGGAACTTCACTATAAAGATGATTTTGATATCATAATCTCACTTTTTATACCAGTACAGTGCAGTGTAATGTAGTGTAAAGTAATGCAGTGCAGTGTAGTGTAATGCAGTGCAGTGTTAGTGGAATGCAGTGCAGTGTAGTGTAATGCAATGCTGTTCAGTGTAGTGCAATCCAGTGCAGTGTAGTGTAACACAGTGTAGTGTAGAGCAGTGTAGCGTAATGCCGTGCCGTGCCGTGCAATGCGATGTGATGCGATGCAATGTAATATAATGTGTGTGTGTGTGTGTGTGTGTGTGTGTGAGAGAGAGAGAGAGAGTAAAAATCACAAATAACTTTGACCCAATTTTAACCGAACTTGGCAGAAGGACTGAAGGTCAGCCAAGTGGCTGACCTGTTATTTTTGAGAGCAATAGGTCAAAGGCCAAGGTCACATGGCAAGGACAGCTTAAACAGCGTTGACCCAACTTAAACCAGTCTTTGTCAAATGTCTGAAGGTAAATCAAGAACAAAAAAATGATCAGTCAGACATCAACGTCACAGGGTGAGGTCAAAGTTCAACCCATATGGGTCTGTGTGTGAACAAAATAAAACAATTTTGATCCAGTCTGGACAGATGTTGAAAGGATTAAGAATCAGCAAAGGGGCTGAACTATTATTTTTTTAGAACAAGAGAGCAAAGGTCAAGGTCAGCTTAAATAGCTTTTATCTAATTGGGCCAAACTTCACTGAAAGGTTTCATGGCTGATTAATGATGAAGGGATTCAATTTGAGCAAGACAAAGGTTTAGATCACAGGGCTCTGTCATAGCCAGAGAGGTGGCAAAGATCACGCTGCTTGCCCTTGAAATATGCCTGGCCACCTCAAATTTCTGGGGAAATATCCCTGGACTCCCAAAAGATTTGTCTTGGGTCACCCTGAAGTCAGGCTTAGCCACCCCATTTTAAAAATCTTAGCTACCAAAATCAGGCTTAGCCACCCCATTTTAAAAATCTTAGCTACCAAAATCAGGCTTAGCCACCCCATTTTATAAGTCCTAGCTACCAAAATTTGGCTTAGCCACCCCATTTTAAAAATCCTAGCTACCAAAACCAGGCTTGGCCATGCCATTTTAAAAATTTTAGCTACCAAAATCAGGCTTGGCCCCCCCATTTTAAAAATCCTTGCTACACCCATGGCGGGTCCAGGTCACACTGCAAGATCAACTTAGACAGTTCTGATCTGGCTTACACCAAACATGCTGGATGCATTGAAGATAAGGCAGGGATAATGTATTTCAGTTCTGAGAATAAGTTAAGGATCAAGGTCACAGGACAAGGTCAGAGTTGATCCCATCTGTGTATATGTGTGAACAAAGCAACCACAACAGTTTTTATCTGATTTGGACCAAACTGGGTGGAAGGGTTGATGGTCAGCCCAATTACTGATAAGTTGTTTTTGAGACTACTAGCTCAAAAGTCAGGTAACATGGTGAGCTCAACTTAAACTGTTATTATCCAATTTATACCAAACTTGGCTGACAACTTTATAATGAGGCAAGGATGCAGGGATTCTATTTTGAGACCAATCAGTCAAAGGTCAGGCTCACAGGGTAAGGTCAAATGCTCAGTCGTTAAACTTAAAACAGTGTGGACTCAGTTAGGGCCATACTTAGCGAAAGCCTTGAGGGTTAGCCAAATATGGAGAGATTCAGTTCTGAAGAGTCAAAGGTATAGGTTAAAGGGAAAGGTCAGCTTAAAGTTTTGACCTGATTTTGGACCAAACTTTGTGGAAGAGGTGATGGTCACACAAGAATGGAATAATTAAATTTTGAGAACTGTCAGTCAAAGGGCAAGGTTACAGGATAAAGTCAGGTGTTCTGTCCGTAAATGAACTGTATGGCAGGTGTTGCACTCTCTCCTCCTTGTTCATATACAGTGTTTAGAAAATGTGAATCAGAATAATCAGTGGTTAACGAACTGAGTGGACAGATGCCATCCCATCCACTGTTATCCCCTCTGAGGTGTAGGGGTTTAGGTGTTACACTACTGTAGTCCAACACATTTAACAGTAGCCTACATGACTAACCTACTCACACCAGTTAATTACATGATTAAAAACACACGCACGCATGCACGCACGCACACACACACACACACACACACACACACACACACACACAACCTCCTGGGCACTCCAAAATGTGTGTATATGGTCCATACGTGATTAAAAAAAAAAAATAAAATAACTCCATTCACTTCTTGGGAATTCCAAGATGTGTGTATACACTCCAGACAGAAGCAAACTTGAGAAATGAATCAGGTGAGGAAGACCAAGAGTGAGGTGCAAGGTTACAGCAGACAAGGGAAGTAGATGGTGATGTTGAATGGTAATGGTGGTGGTGGTGGTGGTGGTGGTAGTTGGGGGGGGGGGGAGAAAGTGGTTATGAGTGGTGATTGACATGGAAGCACTTTTGTCATAGTTCCCCTGAATAAATTAAAATATAAAAGTATCTGGAAACAGACAGATAAACTTGGGGTCATGCAAATTTCCTTTGTTATGTATTGTGAAACTGATGGAATATCTCATCAGTCACTATTAATGTACAGTTGGGGGCAAAAGATTGCCTAATATTTTGCCTCTCCTACGTCTCACTTCTCTCTGCAAGCTAATATTCCTAGGCTGAGAGAGGCTTGGAATGTGTCTTTTCCCACAGCTGATGCTCTTTTATATGATGACCTGGGGAAGAAAGTGGCAGACATGCCCCAAGTGTAAAGTAGATGCACTGAAGCAAGGAACTTTTTTCTTTGTGCAATTCAAGAATATAATTTTTGACTCCTCTAGTTATATGTTACAGCATCAAGGAAGAGAACCCTAATCCTTTAGTCTAGTGACATGTAATGATACAAACTGGGGGCGACTTTCTGAACTGGAGAGCTTGAAGGTGACCTCAGCCTAGCTCCTTCACTACTAGATATCCTTCTTAAATTTACTGTATTGTTTGAAGGAAGAGAGAATAAAGTAAAAGTACACATCAGTGGGCTGAAGGGGCTAGACTGCCTTTTAGTACTACACAAGTGAGGTGATATAGAGGGGCAATTCTGATGAGTTGCAATGTCAAGAAAAACAAATGCTATTACTCCACACTTTGTGAAATGCTCATATGATTTCTCAATAAAGTAATCAAAAGACATGCCAAGATGATGACAGTCAGCTTCTAGGTAGCTCTAGCACATTTGTTCTAACTTGATGAAGATTCTTAGCCCCTTTCCAGTTCAGCTGATGGCCAAGTAGAGTAAGAGGAGAGGATTAATTTGATTAAGACTCAAGGAGATTCATTCCTACCTCATAACTAAGGCTTACCGAATTTCATGCAACCACAACTTGGTACTGTATTAAAGTTGTGGGAAAGGCACAGTTCCATCATATGAGATAAAGTGACTGTAGTCACCTTCAGTTGTGCCAGTTCCCACCCCTACACACACACCTTGGTGCCAAAGCTCTTCAGTTTTGTGTGTTGCCATCTCTCCACTGTGCATGTTTCATCATACTGTATAACCTGTCTTGTAAACTTATTCCATAGAGAACTGTGGTATCCTTGTATTATACAATACCAGTGTACATGTCTTCATCATGAGCAAAAGGTCACTGGCAGTCACTTGCCAGCACTGTGTCCTGCCTTTCAATATATCTTATTTCTTTCTTACTGTCAGCTATCCTTCCTTTTCATACTCTTTTGTTGTGTACTTCATGCTGCAATCACATAAAAATTTCTTACGTAAAATCTTTCATTGCTACAGCAGACAGGGAAGTGTTAGAAGCTGGGCTTGGATATAAAGTTTAATAATGCTTCTGTCGGGTGTCTGCCCTTTCCTCTTCTCCATCCTTCTTCCCTTCCTTCATTCTTTCCTTGTCCTTCTGCCTACGGGTAACTTTACAGTCCCTCTTCTGTCTTTCTTTCCTTTTCTTTCTGCCTGTGGGTGACTATACACTGAGTGACAAGCCACATGGTTTCCTGTACACCAGGAAACCATTTAATACGCTGGGTGGTAACCATATAACCAAATTTTGGCGCCTGGTGGTTTAGTGGGTAATCATTGCGCTCCAATCGGACTGAACTGGTGAAGGTTTATATCCAAGGGGTGGTTGGGGTTGATTGCTCATGCAATGCCACTCAGGGATGAGTGAGGCTGGTCACTCTCATCTTAAATGTCGGGACCAACTGCCTAGCCCCGGGCTCCTACGCTCCTTGTGGGGCAATGTAAGATTGGATGATGGATGGATGGAATTAATCATCCATGAAAGACCATGATGGATATTTCCTCTTAATTAAAAATCCACTGCAAGTTTTCTTCTGTTATAAAAACTTTCTGTTGTAACCGAAACTGAATGCCATGGTAGTCTGGCAACTGGGTTCAACATATCTCTGCTGGAGTTATGCTGTCTTGCTGCCCAAGGGTACCAGAAGTTGACCTAAGTAGCTGGAAGACAGCAGCCTCAGCTTTGGAATGCCTTCAAAAATTAAAAAACAATAATAATAATAAAATAAAAAATAAATATAGTTTTCAATGCTCTCTACACAAACAGTGGAAATAAGTTATCTTTCTCCTCAGATTTGTGGCAGGTCACAGTGATTGCCTTACCACCACTTGCTATTTCCAGATGATTTTGGTCAGTTTGGGTGGATAATCCTGTATATAAAAAGATAATGGAGACTATATCTAACACCATTAGTTCAAAAAGTCTCTTCTGAATTCAACAAATCATCTGTAAGTACTGCTTCAAGACTAAAACGAACCTCACCAGACTGAAGAGGTTAAATTGTTCTTCCTGAGGTGCGCCTACAACTCGCCAGATAAATTGATTACTGGATAAACAGAAATCTGTTACTTATAGTTTAAAACTCTCATCTTCTTACTAAGCTGGATTACCAGAGATTTACAGGAAGAGACATATATTATATCAATGAATGATCATAAATTACATACACTATAGGTCTCATTGCATAAATTACTACAGTACTGAAGACAGCTGTTCATCTGTATTCATTCCGATATAATACTGTATTATACCTGACACTATCATTCTCACTGGATTTAGAAAAACATACTGGTAATTATGTCAATGAAAATTTGTGTATAATACACTGGTTCATAATACAAACATTTTAAAATTAAAACAATGCTGTCTCTGCAGCATGTAACTGATATCCCAATTAAAAAGGCAATTTTCTCTCATAAATATACTGTCCTGTTAATATTATAACAGCTACATCATCCTAAATTACAGCCATTGGGATTTACGGAAAAAGTACATGTACATGACAGTGGTATTTTTTATTAATGTGTATGGTTTCCACTGGACTAAAAGTGCTTTTCTCCATGACTTATTTAATTGGAAGGAAATTATCGGTGAACAATAGTACATATATATTTGGGGAAAGAAGTGACCATATCGGTAGAGAGGTGGCCTGTGGTCTTAATGGACCCAGGTTTGAATTCCGGCTGGAGCAGGAAACAGTTTAAGGATTTGAATTTCACTTAAAAAAAAAAAAAAAAAAAAAAAATGATCTACCAAAAGACCCGGTGACATGCCGTAAAAGTACTCCTGCTAATACCAATACACCAGTCCCACATGAGATGGCCCTAACATGTATTCAATAAGGACGGTGAGTGCTGGCGTCGAAGTGGTGACATGTGGAGGTGTATGATGTGTACGAGGACTACTGGGCCTTGGGACTGGGCTGTCAAGCCTATGCTCAGAGCTGGACATATAAGTGTGTGTGTGTGTGTGTGTGTGTGTGTATATATATATATATATATATATATATATATATATATAGTACAGTATATACTTATTTGAAAGCACTAACATTACCTTTGGTCTGTTTGTTTTATAACATCACAACATTCATTTCTCCTTAATAATGTCTAAAAATTAAACATCACATCATACAACAGTTCAGTGCTCTGTGACAAAAGCACAGTAATAGGCTACTGCAGTTCCAGTTATATTCCTATAGGAAACAGGATTACAATAAAGTATTACTGTATGTCAGATCAACAATAAAGCATCCCTAAGAAATATACAACACTAAAGGCATAATGTACAAATAAATTTACAACACACATCTCTTCTTACATATTATCTAATAACTGTTTTCTTTATTTTGTTCTGTACTTGACGGCAACTCTGACGAAATTCCCTCTTCCATGCTGATATTATGCCAGACCGTCCTTTGCTGCCATCTGCTGCCTCTGTTCCAATGATCTTGTCTTTGCTGACCCTTCTAGCTCGACCACTGCATGTGCTCCCGTCTCGTCCACCTCCTCCTCCCTCATCATCATCATCAGTGAAAAGGACGGAACACTAAAGAATTGGTGGGACAAAGATGATGTGTTGGTGTTAATTGGGTTAGGTTACTCCTAGCAAAGGTATTTTACTCCTGCAATGTACTGTCAAGCAAAATTATTATTAATTAGCAAATTCAAACATCCCTGTGCACTGTTTCACCTTGAGTTAATCCCATTATCAATAAAATCAGTACTTTGTAATAAAATATGTAGTTTTTTGCACCTCCATTCAGTTATCTTGGGCACCTTGAAAAGGCAGTTTCAACTGCTCTTACACTGTAACTGTCACAGATGCAATGAAACAGAGGAACCACTTCAGCACAATCAGAGCCACAACCAATGTTTGTCAGAAAAGATACATTCCAATGCTGTACTGTGGGGCAGCAGGTTTGCTGCTGCCCATCCACAAAGCCTAGCTAACAGCAGTCACCTTTCACATTTGATGCCAAAATTAATTTCCTTTTGTCAATTCCAGTGTCTTACAACACTACTGTACTGTTACATTATAATGGTCTTTTCCTGTCTATAGCCATCATTTCCCTTCCTATGCTCCTCTCCAGGTTTAATTGATACCTCTGTTACTGCTTCTGGGCCTGCTGGATTTTCTTAGTAATTCTTCACAAATGTCTGTCTGTGGTATTTTAAGGCCCTAAATAGGTTCCCACAAGTGTTCCCTATGGATGCAATGCACACTTTGGCCATACTGTGCCACAATATTTGCTTCACTATCACTGTTATTATTTTAGTCATTTAAGTGTCCCACTCCCTCTCATTAATATGCCATATTTTAACCTTGGGAGTATGGATGGGGTATATGTGCAGGAGTAGGTGAGAATGAGAGGGCAAAGGAAGGAGTATGTATAGTTGTGAGTAAAAGATGGAAGAACAGCATAAGACAGTATGGATCAGTTGGGTCAAGGATTGTGTGGGTAAAGTTGAAAGTTGGAATACAAATGTGGGCGATTGTGTGTGTGTATGTGCCAACGCAATATCGTGCTAGCAGAGTGAGAGAAGAGTTCTGGACAAATGTGGAAGTGTGCATGGGAAAGTCTGGAAGGAATGAGAGAGTGTTTTTGATCGGTGATATGAATGGTAAAGTAGGGAATGTGAAGGTGGATGGAATAGTTGGTGAGTGGGGTGTGCCTGCTGAGATATATGAGAATGGCAGTACGTTAGCAGACATTTGTGCTGGGAGGGGGTTGGTGTTAGCCAATACCCTCTTCAGGCATAAAATGATCCACAGGTATACATGGCAAGTGATGAGAAGGGTGGGTGGTGAACTGAACGAAAAGAAGGCAATGATTGATTATGTGTGTGTGGATGAGAGGATGCGACGATGTGTAAAGGATGCAAGAGTTTATAGAGGCTGGGGGAGTGGACTTTCTGACCACTACTTGGTGGTGGCCAGAATTAGGATCCAAATAAGATGGAGGAATAGAAGAAGGGAAAGTCGAGAGGAAGGAGTAGTTGCAAGGAGAGTGGAAAGGTTACAAGAGGATGAGAAAAAGGCAGAGTATAAGAGAGAAGTGGAGGAACGATTGAGCAAATATGAATTGGAGCAGATGGGGGACATGGAAGGTGTGTGCCGGATATTTACAGAAGAAATATGTGCAGTATGTGATGTGGTGTGTGGGAGGAAGAGAAGACAGAGGGGGGTGCAAGGAACAGCATGGTGGACTGAAGAGGTGAGACAGGCTGTGGCACAAAAGAAGAAAGCATACAATGAATGGATGAGAAATAGGGACATGGAAGAAGTTGAGAGGCGGAAGAGAGAGTTATATGCAGAAAGAAAGAGAGAGGTGAAAAGATTAGTAAGAGAGAGTAAGAAGAGAGTGGATAAGGAATTTGAGTGTAAAATGGAGGGACTGTAAGAAAATGTTCTGGAAAGAGGTGAAGAGAGTAAGACAGGGTGGAAGTGAGGTTAGCAGGGGAGTGAAAGATAAAAATGGTAGATTACTAGTAGAGAAGGGAGAAAAAGTGAGCAGGTGGAGAGAACACTTTAAGGAATTGTTGAACATAGAGGATGGAAGTAATGCGAGTATAAGTGGCTGGGGAATGGGTGGGAGAAGGAGGGAGGTGAGAAGACAAGAAGAAATCAGTAGGATAGAAGTTGTGGAAGCAATGAAGAAAGTTAAATTGGGGAAAGCCCCAGGAATTGATGGGGTGTGTGGTGAAATGCTGAAACATGGGGGAGAGATAGTAGTAGAATGGATGTGGAAGATGTGCAGATTGGCCTGGGAGGAAGGTAGAGTCCTGGAGGATTGGAAGTCAGGTATAATTATTCCCTTGTACAATGGAAAAAGGGAAAAAGAAGTGTGTGGTAATCATAGGGGCATTTGTCTTCTTAGCATAATAGGAAAAGTGTATGGTAGGATACTTACTGACAGAGTTAGAGAAAGAACAGAGGATTTAGTTGGAGAAGAACAGGGAGGCTTTAGGAAGGGAAGAGGTTGTGTAGATCATATATTCATTCTTAGATCTTTAATGGAAAAGTTTTTAGAGAGGGGAAAGAAGTTGTATGCGGCTTTCATGGATTTGGAGAAAGCATATGACAGGGTGGATAAACAAGGATTGTGGAAATTATTAAGAATATATGGAGTAGATGGGAAGTTGTTGACTGCTGTGAAGAGTATGTATAATGGTGCTAAGGCTGCAGTGTGTGTGGATGGTGAACTGAGTGAATTTTTCTCTTTGAAGGTTGGGTTGAAACAGAGATGTGTCATGTCTCCAAGGTTGTTCAATCTGTACATGGATGGGGTAATAAAAGAGGTACAAGGTAGGGCAGTGGATGTTGGAGTGGCCCTGGTGAGAAAGGATAGTGTTTGGAATCTCCCTGTACTGTTGTTTGCAGATGATAATGTGTTGTTGAGTAAAGACGAAGGAGAGCTGCAAGGCTTGGTGGATGAGTTTGGGAGAGTGTGTAAGAAACGGAATCTAAAGGTGAATGTAGGGAAGAGTAAAGGGATGGTCTTTGAGAGAGGTGAAGTCAGTGAATGTATAGCGAGGTTGGATGGTAAGGAATTAGAAAATGTGAGTACATTGAAGTACTTGGGTAGTGTGATGAGTAAGGATGGAGGTTTGGAGGGTGAAGTGCTTGAAAGGGTACAACAAGGAAGAAAGGTTGCTGGTTCTTTGAAAGCAGTGATAAGAAACAGGGAGGTGAGCATGGAAGTGAAAAAGTTACTACATGACAGTATTGTGATACCAACTCTAACGTATGGAAGTGAAGCTTGGACGTTGTTGGAAGGACACAAGTCAAGAGTGAGAGCAGTGGAAATGAGTTATTTAAGAGGAGCCTGTGGAGTCAAATGGAGAGACAGGCTGACGAATGAGGATATAGAGTAGCGTTGTGGTCTGGATGTGGATGTGATAGGAAGCGTTATGAGGAACACACTGAGGTGGTTTGGCCATGTGGAGAGGATGGAGGGTGAGAGACTGACGAAGAGAGTGTATGTGAGTGAAGTGGAGGGGGTAAGAGGGAGGGGGAGGCCGAGGATGAGATGGAGGGATGGGGTGGAGAGGTATATGAGAGAGGGGGGTGCGAGTTGGGAGCAGGGCAGTGAAATGGGGGGGGACAGGGCGACGTGGAGGCAATTTGTTTGTGGCCACCCCAAACGAGATTGAGGCATCTGGCAATAGATAGATAGACAGACCTAATTACAGTAATTTGGAGTAACACTCTTCCATAGACTCAATCCACAAGAGGTAACTAAAGCTTCTTCAGTTATGTAATGCCATCAAAGGAAGCAAGCTGGTACCTACCCATAACTGAACTGGATTACAGTACCCTAGCCATGGGTCCCTGTGCCTTGAAGGGGGTAATATGGGATTGGCTGTTCTGATTTTTTTTTTTTTTTTTTTAACTGGCTGGAAATTCCTGTTATCCTGGATCCTTTTTGGCCTGCCTCTTCGGCTGTACTGTGAAGTCAGTGTTTACAACTGAACTGTAAGTTGAGTGTGGCATTATCCAATCACACCAACATACAGTACCAGGTTTGTTTTCTCACAGATTATAGAGTTAGTTTCAGTCTGGTAAATAAAAACATTTACTCCTACATTCACAGTGTCACATCTGGACATTATCCCATTTAAACCAGCCCAGACATTTCTTAAGGTCAATTCTTTCATGTTTTTGATATTCCGGTTCTTAGTGAACTGTGCTTTGTACGTATGGAATTACTGTACCATACAATTAATTCCCTTTACAATTATCTATGATTGTACTTCATTCTGTTCTTCTGCATGCTACCCCTGACTCAGGAAGTTCTGGTCTTAAGTTGTACATTAACATAAGCATTTACATACAGCACAACTACATTTGTATTTATTTCACTTGATGCTTGATGCATTTGCATGGTTAAATTTTTTAGCACTTTCTAACTGGAACTATAGTGGCTCTGTGGTACTGCATCTGACTCTTACTCCATGGCTGTGTATGGTTTGGAAACTCAGCTGTAGCTGATATTCAAATGTGTGTTGAAAGTGCCTTTTCATGTAGTATGCTATAACTGTACTACAGTTTACACATTTGTACATTCATTTCATACTGGTAACATATCCAGACACCTGATAAACACAATCATTGCCAATACAACACTGTTATTCACACGCAAAAGTCTCATTACAGAGACCCCGTCCCAAATGGTACTTGGCCAGCAGGGGAAAGGCTCTCTACTTCCCTTTGTGAAGAGGTCCAATCCTGCAGTGAACTTAACATGGGCTGATACAAATACAGTTTTTAAAATAATTCTGTGGTGATGCTGTTCACTTGCATATATTATATATCAGTACAAATACTGTACATACAGTACTCGTATGTGTACAGTACCAATGCATTACTACAAAGCAGAAACCAATGACTGATACACCAGTGGAAGATGGACAATGTATGACAGCTGACTGGAGAGGCCCTAGATCTTAACACAGCTTTATCAGATCTTTGTCTACCTATACAGGGGCTGTTTTTCTCAACCCCAGTGCATCTGATCAAGCAGACCTGTTGACCGCAGGTATGCAACCATCACTATGGAGTCCTCTCATAAGCTTCCAACACTATCGATGTTGTTTGTGTCTGTGTGGAATGTGCTGTGCAGTGTTCCATTATGTGTGCTCTGTTGTGCTGGCCTATTTTACAAGCTGGGCACATGTCATCTGTGATTCCACCCAACCCAGACCTAAATTGGATGCTGAGAAGAGCTGGTTGATGTCCTACTCTAAGCCTATCAAGAAGAACTCCATTGTTTCTGTTTAATGACACTTCTGCTGGGTGGTGTCTAGAGGGGGGCTTGTAATACTTCGTTCTGATTGAAGTGTTGTACTGCATTGCCCTGCGCATGAAATGAGTACGTACATGTTTCCTCGTTGCTAGTGCTGGAAAATTTGAAGGTGGAATATGTTTGTAAAGGGTTTGATAATGTTTGTGTGGTGACTTATGTGCTTAGGTGTGTTGCGTGTGTCTGTCAAGTAATAACATGGGTGATGTATATTGGCAAAGGTTGCAACAAAGAATTGTGTGCCTCTCACATCAAAGAAGTCTCAGAGGGCAAGTGAGTTGTGAGAGTGGTTTTGGTGCAGCCAGTAGTGACATGTTGGGTGAGGCTCTGTATGGTTTGTAAGGTAATGTAGTATGTATTAAATGGAATGGGAGTGCATGCTAAGAAAGCACAGAACATCAATGACCTAATGAATAATTTGTTGCCTAGAGTCTGGCTCTGTAGTTGCCCTGAGTGCACAGAGTCTGGGCATGCACTGCCTCATGATATCTTGTATATAGTCCTTGAAGGTGAGTCTGGTGTCATAATTATGCCACTCCAAGGATCTTAGCGTAGGGTGTGTGTGGCACAGGCACATATACTGTTAAGTGTGATATTAGAGGAGTAACTCCCCTAAAGAAATGGCCCCATTCTGTTTATGATCTGTGCACATCTTGGTTAGGATGGATTTCAAGCATTCTCTATAGTCCTGTGCTGTATGGTAAGGTACAGCTGGCTCAAGGCTTTGGTAGTTATATATCCTGTTAATTTATCCATGATGGACAACATAATTATAGCAAACATCTCACACCCGGGAGCCAAGCTGACTTTCTCTGAGGTTTTGGTTGGCATGATTCCTAATCATTTATGAAAACTTAAATATTATGACAACTTGAAGTCTAATAACCTTCCTTTGTGTCTGAAACAACTGCATGAGGAGCAAAAAAAAAAAACAGGTCTTGTGTACTGTAGCCCCACATGCATTCTTCCTCTGTACGAAGACTGTAAAGGTACCTAATTAGGCTTCATTTGGAGCCTAATTCTAATTACCTTCCTTTCTGTCTGAAACAATAGCATGGAGGAGCAAAAAAAAAACAGGTCTTGTGTACTGTAGCCCAACATCCATTCTTCCTCTGTAGGAAGATTGTAAAGGTACCTAATTAGGCTTCATTTGGAGGAGTGTTTCTCCTCACACTTCCTGCCTACATCACCCTTCACAGCCCAAAAATACAGTGCTTGGACTGAGGGAATGAATATACAGGTGCAAAGTGTGAAGGATGGCAGGAGTTGACTGGGTTGTATGGTAAGTTAGCTGCAACTCCCACTGTCCTGTTGTCCATGTTTTTGTGGCCCCAGGCTCATATGAACATGGACCCAGCGAAATGCAGGAAACTGGCCACTTTAGTCTGGGGTTCGCAGAGGTACTTTGTCGAGGCAGTGTTAAAAAATTGTCTTTGTTGTGAAAGTGAGTTGCATGAGGTAAGAATACACTGTGTTGCATAGTGAGGGACTGCATGGCAGTGAGGGCAAACAAGACTATTCTTGAGTTGTATTTTGTGTTGGTAGTGTAGAAGAGAAGGTGATGGTCAGATCTTGGTCTGGTTGGGTGCACCTGGGCCTCTGAGAACAGCGGTTTCTGTGTGATGAATGTCTGGTTGGGGTTCATGAAGCATGCTGTTTGGCTGAAGGTTTTAGATGACTACTATATAGTGGTTAAGTGTTTGTGTACAGCACTGTATATGATTATGAAGTATGCTGACTGGAGCTGGGGGGGATGCTGAGCCATTTCTGTGTAGTCTTCTTCTTTTTCTTCATCTTCGTCTTCTCTCTCTCTCTCTCATTTTTTTTTTTTTTTTTTTTTTTTTTTAAGGGGATGATACATCAAGTAGCTAATATGGATGGGATGGTTTGGTGAAACAATGAATTATGTCTCTCTCATGTTTCAGTGTTTCTCTTGTTTCTTGGTGGGCATGATCTTCGTGTGCATGGTCTTTGTATATCATGTTATTGTTTACATTTTTTTTTTACTTGCTTAAATGTATCTTTTCTCATGAACTTCAAAAGTGGTTTTGTTTGAACAGCAAAGCACAGTTGCCTTAATTCACTATCATCATTGACTTTTGACTGTGTTGAACTTGCTCTTCCCTTGCTTCACTATGGTTATTTGGTAATATTCATAATCAGCAGATGAACTAACTTTTTAGGTGCCTTC